>NC_057949.1:2568613-2607819 GCF_018555375.3 Anguilla rostrata
GGATTGATTGCAGACACCTTAGTCAGCAAACACAGGTGATTGTAATCAAATAGTAGGTGATTAAGTGCATTGCGCCATATTGTATGGGCGGCAAAATAAATCATGAGAACAGTATGACTAGGTCAGCTAATGTTTGCTTTATGTCAGCAAACCTGATGTTAGCTGGTTAGCGACATGTTCGTTTTCGATAGAACATAATTGTTGTCAGACTAATTAATGCTACAGACTTCATTTAATTAGACTAACGTTAACGTTCACTGAATTAAATCACTTGCCTGTATGTAACATTACAATGTGGCTAACTTATCTAAACTGCTAAATTGGCTAGCAAAGTCAATGTTAATACATTCACCTTTATATGTGTTCTTAGATTTGTTTTTAACATCTTTGCAGTAGAGAGTGTATATACTCTTGGCTTGCATAGCTCACAAGTAAAAACTTACGTTTTGGAGCTAGTCAGTGTCATGTATTTGCTCAAGTATGGCCATGGTGAACCCTTTTGTACATGCACTACACAAAGGTCAAGTATGTGGTGGTGGCTGCCTAATGAATGCATTGTCTGGGCATGCTTTCACAGCGGTCAGGATGAAAAAAAAGGGGGTGGGGCTGGCCATAGGCAGTTCAATTACAGTAGAGAAGCAAAGGTAAAATAAAATTTTAAAATAATTTCTTTCCTTATATGACTCAAAAATGTTTGTAGTTTCAGTAGTTAACTACACAAAAAATGGCAAGAAAGTAATTTAACTACTTGAATCACTATGCAAATATGAATGTAGTTGAACTACCAGCAAGCTACTGCAAAATGTAGTTAAACTACTAGTTTAATTACATGTAGTTCACTACTCCCCAACACTGGGGAGCGGGTCCTCTTCCACAGAGGCCGCCATGTTGCACCGCCATGTTTCTACAGTAGCCCAAAATGGACAAACGGCTCTAGAGGGGGCCCGGGTTTCTCGGGTTTCTTTTCACCAGGCACAAATCTTTCGTCTCACGCTTACCAGGTTTGAGACGTGGGGTGTGATTGGAGCAGGTGTCTCTCTTTTCTTGTCTCCCTCTCCTCTGAAGGTCTGGTGGAAAAGCGCCTGGTCCGCTGTGTTTGACCAGTGGACCAGGCCGGACCCGACAGCGTTTGGGGGGCAGCAGGTACCAGTGGCTTGACCACCGCTGTGTTTGACCAGCGGACCAGGCCGGACCCGACAGAGTTTGGGGAGAAGCAGGTACCACTGGCTTGACCACGACCTGCCGAACCCCCCACTCACAGATGAAAGACCTGCTCTCAGGAGCCCCCCTGCCAGAAGACTCCTGCCATCTGGGGACCTACACCACTGCTGCGGAACGCAGTCCAGAGGGGAGTTCAGCGCTGCCCGGAGATAAGGCCCGTAGCGGCTTGCTCTCCAGGCCATCCCAGCTTTGCCGAGTCTTCGTCTTCGCCCTCGCCCTCGCTTCCTGGCTCTCCTCTCTTGCTCTCCAGACCGCAGCAGGACCATCAGGTGGACCCGGAGGACGAGGCCGAGGAGCAGGCAGACAGGGGGACCCGAGGACCTCCCCCCAACGACGGTGGCGGTGCCCGGATCCAGTGAGACCAGCTACTTGGATCAACGCCTGGCGCCATCTGCCGGAAGGGAGGTCCCACTGCGCCTTGCGGAGCTGATCTCCGACCAGCTCCCTTGGTGCGGCAACGTTTGGTCCCCCTGGGACGGACCAGCAACCGCTTAGCGCTGTACCTGTGCTTCTTCCCTTTACCTGCTTAGGTCCGGCCTGAGGGAGAGGGAGGATGGCTTCGGGAGTGCAGCCAGGAGTCCGACGCCACAACGCCGTCCGGATGACCTTCCAGAACAGCGGAGAAGGGGGCAGCGGTGCTAGTGCCCCCCCCAGGTGGCACAAGAGGGCGAAGGGCGCAGCCGTAAGGGGCGCCGCTGAGCTAGCAGCTACTGGGGGGGCAAGCAATGCCGCTGCCCCAAACAGCAACAGGAGAGTGACAGGTTTGACCTGCCTAGAATTTAGCCGGGCAGTGCTCCAGCGAGCTATGGGCTTTGTGCCTGGCGACCTGAACTGCCTGGTGAAGGTTCCGGGTAATGCAGATATCTTTGAGATAAGTTTTAGGACTGCAAATATCCTGGAGAGGTTCTGGAACCTCTATAGAGAGGGGAAGGGTAAGGTCCCCCTCAGTAATTTCGATGTAGAGCCCCTGTCCGACACGGAAAACAAGGTGGTCACTGTACAGTTCTATAATGAGGTTGTGCAGGACCACGACGTGAGTACGTGGTTGGGCAGGTATGGTCTTGTTAAATCCGAAGCCCGGAGAGTCCTTGATGAGGACGGAGTCTGGACCGGAGCCAGGAAATGGCTGGTCCAACTCAAACCCGACCCCTCTGCACCAGGGGGGGTATGCCACATCCCCAGCTCCATCACGCTGGGGAGACATAGGGGTGTGGTGTTCTACTACGGCATGCCCAAGCTGTGCAGGAACTGCCGCGAGTTAGGTCACTTAGCCGCAGCCTGCACAGTGGTCAAGTGCAAGACGTGTGGCGGCGAGCACGAGACCAGGGCATGCCGTGATCCAAAGCCCTGCAATCTCTGCAGAGCGAGAGGGCATCTCTTTAGAGACTGCCCCCTCTCGTACGCGAACAGGGCTAGGAGCACTGCGCCCCCTCCACTATCTGCTGCCTCCCCTTCGGCCCCACCGCCTCCCCTGCCCACCCCCATGCCACGCACCAGACCACCCACTCCTATTCCCTCCCAGCCTGGAAGCCCACCCCCACATGCACAGATCACAGCACAAGACCCTACCCGCGGTATCACCACCCCTGGAACCCCCAACTCCACAGCGCCCCCTGCCGAACTAGGTCCCACCAAACCCGTCACGGTCAAGGAGGAGCCTGACTCCGACACCCCCATTGTGGTGTTGGAGTCAGACTCCTCAACATCAGAATCCGATTCTATTACACCCTGGCAAAAAATCAAAAAAAGAAAGGGCAAACGCATCAGATCCCCAACCACAGCAAAACAACAACCTCCCAGTCAACCTCCCAACCCAGCAATAGTTCACCAGACAACACAACCTACAAAACAATCGACACAGCTACATTCCAAACCGGAACATAGAACACAACTTACAGCCAGGCCTGAGCCCCCTCCCCGCCCTACAAAACCACCTACACCACCGCCCATATATCACAATGAAATCCTACAAACTACCATCACTGCCCACCCTAGAATCACTAGGGACCAGCCAGCCTCCGGTCCAGACCCTGTTAAAGGATCTGGAGCATCATCCTTCTCTCAGGGCCCTCCAGGGACTGGGGGGAAGCCTGGGGCAAGAACACCTGCCCCCACCTCTCCAGGACGGAACCTCCCAGGCAGTCAGGAGGGGAGGCCTGTGAGTGCACATGGTCCGGGGGTGAGTAGGCGCCTCAATAACCAGGACATCGTCAATCAAAAACTCAACAAAATCTGCAAGGACATCGCAAACAGCAACATCGGTTCATAAATCATACACAACAATAAAACTCATGGCACATTCACTAACAATTTCATCACTAAACACACGAAGCATCAGAGACACACAGTATTCTCCATTCTGTCTCAGGTCCCCTCAGACGTCATCCTGCTCCAGGAATGTGGCATTCCGTTCCGGGAGTTGGATGGCGTTCTGGGGGAGGAATGGAGAATGGGAGACTCTCTCTGGTCTGGCTCTAACATCGCCAGAGCTGATGGGGTCAGCACGTTGGTGAAAAATCCCTATGTACATATAACATCAAGCAACATCGTAGAGAGTGGGCGAATCCTCGTCACCGATTTCGAGGTCGGGGGTTCCCCACTCAGGGTTATCAACGTGTACGGCCCCACCAGTGTGGCCGAGAGGGTCTCCCTCTTCACAAAATTATCACCACTTCTACATTACACAATGCCGGTTGTCGTGGGGGGGGATTTCAACTGTGCGTTAATGGATGAGGACCGCAGCAGACCCAGACGGGACCGTTCCAGCGACCTGCTGCGGTCCCTCATAAAGGATTTCTCCCTCCGCGACGCCGGGGGCGCCTCTCCCCCTCAACACACGTGGGTGAGTTCCTCTGGTTTTGTTTCTGCTCTCCCCAGGCCTTGGGGTGCCCGCTTATACCATCCAGGCGGTGCACTTCTCGGACCACCACATGGTGACCGTGTCCCTGGCTTGGAAGGAACCTATAACCGTGGGTAAGGGGCTCTGGCGAATGAACACCAGCCATCTCCAAGACCCCCAGGTGCGACTCTCCTTCTCGAGACGTTACCTGGAGTGGGTGAGTCTAAAACACCTCTTTGACTCCCCGGTGGAGTAGTGGGAGATGGTGAAGGAGCGAGTGCGAGGCTACTTCCGGGCAGTCGGGCGGAGGAAGGCGAAGGAAAGGAGGGCAGTTTTTGTATATCACAATGCTGCCCTCCAGAGACTGAGCCTCCTCCAGTCCCGAGGCCTGGATGTTAGCAGTGAAATCGCACGGACTCGGCAGAGCCTCACCACCCTCTACCGGGAAGAGCGGAAAAAATTTACTTGCCGCTCCAAGCTCCAGGGCCTCGAGGAGGATGAGAAGTGCACACGGTTTTTCTTCCGCAGGGCGCGGTCTAAGACTAATAACATCTTGTCTCTCTACAACAACAGAGGTGTGGTGGTGTCTGAAGAGGCGGAGGTCCGGGAGGTGGCCGGGGAGTTCTACGGGGGCCTTTATTACATTACATTACATTCATTTAGCAGACGCTTTTATCCAAAGCGACGTACAAAAAGTGCATTTTCATGATCGTAGACAACTGCTGAACACGGGTTCAGTAAGGTACAATTACTTATTTTGTAAAGCTATTTCTAGCCGAGAACAAAAAACACTATCCTGGTCTGACATCTGCAAAGCCAAACTAGGCAGAAGAATAAGCTACAGTATTAGGACGAATACAATTTACCAAGAAGTGCAGGGAAGGGGCAACATGTAACAAGTGATAGGAAAAGGGTTTTTTTTAAAAAAAATTTTATTATTTTTTTTATTATATACAGCATGGTGGTGATTATTCTAGGTATAGTCTGAAGAGATGAGTCTTCAGGCCACGGCGGAAGATGGATAGTGAGGGGGAGGTTCGGAGAGGGACGGGGAGTTCGTTCCACCACTGGGGAGCTAGGGTGGAGAAGCTCTGTGATCCCTTTGGGCGGGTGGGAGGGGTTGCAAGACGCCCTGCTGCCGCAGAGCGGAGTGGTCGAGCAGGCACATAGAATTGAGTCATGTCCTGCAAGTAGATGGGGGCTGTCCTGTTGGCGGCAGTGTAGGCAAGGGTCAGGGCTTTGAATCGGATCCTGGCACCGGTAGCCAGTGAAGTGATCGCAGCAGAGGAGTGACATGGGAGAATTTGGGGAGGTTGTAGATGAGTCGGGCAGCGGCATTCTGAATCATCTGTAGTGGCTGTATGGCACAAGCTGGCAGGTTTGCAAGGAGAGAGTTGCAGTAATCAAGGCGAGAGGTCACCGTAGCCTGGACGAGCAGCTGGGTGGAGTGCGTCGTCAGGTATGGTCGAATCCTCCTGATGTTGTATAGGAGGAATCTGCAGGACCGTGATGTTGCCTTGATGTGCTCCTTGAGGTCCAGCTGGTCATCCAGGACCACCCCCAGGCTCTTTGCAGAGTGAGAGGCAGTCACTGTAGTGCCATCAACCGTGATTGAGAGTTCACGAACCTTTATAGTGAGAGGCCCTCCGACGAGCAGATGGAGTCGGAGTTGAGCACCGAGGAGCTCACCCGGGCCGTGCTCTCCCTCAAGCAACACAAAGCTCCGGGTCCTGACGGAATCCCAGCCGAGTTCTACCAAACTTACTGGGATCTCCTGAAGGAGGACGTAGCTGAAGTTTTCAGAGCGGCGTACAGGGAGGGGCGGTTGGGGGCCTCACTGAGACAGAGCTTAGTAGCTCTTGTCCCAAAGAAGGGGGACCTGAAGGACCTCTGTAACTGGCGACCGATCAACCTCCTCTCAGTCGACTATAAGATCATGGCGAAGGCGCTGATGAGGAGGTTCCAAGGCCTGATTACATCGGTGATCGGACCGGACCAGACCTGCAGCGTGCAGGGGAGGTCCATTAATGACAACCTGCTCCTCGTGAGGGATTTAATCATCCACTCCGGGGAGCGGCGGTCCCCCTTGTGCCTTCTGAGTCTCGACCAGGAGAAGACATTTGACCGGGTGAGTCATGTGTGCCTGGAGAGAGTGCTGGAGAGAATGAACATCCCTGGCCCCCTCCGGCGTTGGACGAAGATCTGCCTGACTGACATAACGGGCAGAGTGGTTGTCAACCGGCAGCCCTCTGACCCGTTTGCCATCAGGTCTGGCGTCAGGCAGGGGTGCCCTCTAGCATCTCTCCTGTACGTCATCTACCTAGAACCGTTTCTCCAGGCCATCAGGGCCAGCCCTGGAGTGGCGGGTTACCCGCTGCCGGGGGCTAGGGGAGAGCGGCTAAAGGTGATGGCGTACATGGACGACATTACCATCGTCGCCACGGATAGTCGCTCCATCGCTTGTGCCACCAAGGTGTTGGACGACTTCTGTGCGGCCACTGGCGCCCTGGTCAACAGGGACAAGAGCGAACTGTTTCTGTCTCCCTATTATAGTGAGCCTCTAACCGTTTCCTTCCCTGTACGCAGGAGCTGGAGTGCGCGGCCCCTGACCATGGCGGGTAAGATCCTTGTCCTGAAGGCAATTGTCCTGCCTATTCTTCTCTATGTGGGTAGGGTGTTTCCCCCAGACAAGTCCACCAGCAAACAAATTGCTAGGTTGGCCTTTCGCTTTTGGGGGAGCAATATGGAGAAACTGAGTAGAGCCACCCTCCTCAAAGAGGAGAGGAATGGGGGGCGGGGGGTCCCGGACATAGTTACAATTCTTATGGTGCAAGGTCTGGCCGCCCTGGTCCAGAAAGCTGGGAAAGGCCTCTGGTGCCTTTGCCAGGTACTATGCCACCCCCTTCCTGCGGGCAATGGGCCTGGGTGTGCTGGACCTCACCATACCGCATAGCTGGGATCCCCCCTATGTCTATCAGGCCCTGAAGGACTTTGCTTTCAGGACGGGATTGCCCAGGGCTGGCCTGACCTCGTGGAGCTATAAAATCATCATGGCTCATTTAAGATCTAACGAGACTGCCACGCTCCTGAGGTCAGGGCCGGCCTGGGACCGGCAAGTCATCTGGGCAAATGTGACACACAAGTGTCTTACCAACAAACAAAAAGACATTGCCTGGATGACAGCTCACAGGTGTCTCCCCACAAGAGTTTTTATGTACCGCAGGCACTTAGCCCTCACTGAGCGCTGCCCCCACGGTTGCACTGACTCGGAACATATTAACCACCTGTTCTGGGAGTGCACCGTGGCTAGGCGGGTCTGGGGCCTTGTTGTTTCCTCTGTCCCCCAAAACAGGTTGCTGCCGAGGTCCTCCCTGACGGCTGGGAGAGTCCTCTATGGTCCCCGAGAGGGACTAAAGACAATGGAGCTCCAGGGTCAGTGGGGGATCATCAACACCGTCAGGCAGGTCCTGTGGGAGACAAGAAACATCAAGGTCTACCAAAAAACATCAGTGGACCTGGTCACTCTCAGGAGGAGGATACAGAACCTCCTCCAGGACGGCGTGCTGGTGGACTTCCGAAAGAACAAGGACCTGGCGAGAGAGAAATGGGGGGTGGACCACTGGAAAGAACTCATCATATAGTCCAAATGGTAATGGTAAATGGACTGCATTTATATAGCACTTTTATCCAAAGCGCTTTACAATTGATGCCTCTCATTCGCCAGAGGAGTTAGGGGTTAGGGGTTAGGTGTCTTGCTCAAGGACACTTCGACATGCCCAGGGCTGGGTTTGAACTGGCAACCCTCCGACTGCCAGACAATCGGTCTTACCTCCTGAGCTATGTCGCTAGTCCACCCCCCTAGGAGGGGCACCCGCTCTTCACCCCAACCCGAGCACACGTATTGTTGTTTATTTTTTTAAGGAACACAGTATTTATTGTAAATATTCTTAAAATAATTTTGTCTTGTGATTATTAGTTAAAATATAGGTAGGCTTGTTTTGTATTAGGTTTCCTTTTTCTGAGTGTTTAGATTTTTTTGTAATCTAGGGAATGTCTATGTTTGAATGTAATTTTTGTTCCTTTTGACTTTTTAAAGGAATACGTTTTAAAAAATGTAAAATGTCTAAACCAATAAAGATACATTATAGCTGAGAAATGCGTTTTGAAAGTGTTTGGTCTCGCTACCCACAATGATGAGGTAATCCATTCCTTTCTGAGCGCGACACGGATAGAGAGTATTGCTTTTGATTAAACGCTCTCTATCTTTGATGATCGTTCTGATTTTGTAAAGAATTCGGAAGAAGGGGATGCGTTCTGAGTGGTTACTTTAACGGTTGAAGATTATTTGTAGAATATATGTCATATTATAATGGAAATACAGCTATTCTGCAATGTGTTTTAGTTAACCAATATTTAGTGTTTATGCCAAAGGCGATTTAAGAAAAACTTAGACAAGACGTTTTGGATCGATTGCAGCGTTCCTTCAGCTTTAGTCGCTAGTGCGTATTAACCCGGCTTTGCTGCGTGTTCAGTTTAAGAAGGATTGCATGGTAGCATGCTGTCATGGTCCTGCGTTCCTGTCTGCGTTTTCCCTGTTGGGCCGCCAAAACACTCCTGTTTTGTGTCCTGCTCCCCCTGTGTTAATTGTATGATTGTTTCCAATTGTCTAATCATTGTTTTCTGGCTGTCTCGTTTTCCCTTCCCCTTCCATGGCCTGATTGTTCATGGTGCCCTCCTGTGTCTCGTCAGTGTGTTCTATTTAAGTTGCCCTCTTCCTTGACTCAGGTGCTGGATTCTTGCGGTATGTCTGGTTCTTCTGTGCGCCCCTCCTCAAATCTGCTCCATGCGTTCCTGTCTATGTTCTGGTTTCCTTGTGTTTGTTTCCACTTGTGTTCTCTCCTGAATGTATGTATTCTGCCCACTTCGGTTCCGCTTGTGCCTTGTGTGTTTTCTGTCCTGCCAGTGTTCCGCCCTGCCTGTGTTCTGTTTTGGTTTTTTTTAGGTTCTTAAGTATCTTTTTGTGTTTGTGGTTTTGCCCCTCGTGGCCTTTTGTTTGTTCCCTGTTGATTTAGTAAAGTCTTTGTTTCCCTTCATTTGGAGTTTTGTGTTTTTGACCTCTGCGTTTGGGTCCAACCCCCCCCACGCATCCTGACACATGCAATTACAAGTCCGTACAATTCAGTTGATACGCAGAGTCACCCGCTAGTCGTAATGTCTATAGTCGCAAAGTTCATTGCTTGTTTTCCCCGCCATTGTGCGCATGCTCCTGAGCGGTGTTTGGAGGTATAAAGCCGTAGCCACGAGTTGATATGCACAACGAAAGCGTAGATTGAAAAATTACGTGTCTGTTTTTTACATTTCTTAAATTTATTATAAACAAGACACACTTTCTACACTTTCTTCTAAATGTACTGTTGGAAAATTGTTAATAAGGTCCAAAATAAATTACTACTACTACTGTTGCAAAATGAACTTTTCCTGGTCTTACATACAAATTGTATTCACTCTTGCCTCTCTTTTGGCATTGGAATAGCATATGAAACCTATAATTGTCGGTTGTATTTGTTCAAAAACACCTGTATCCACACATCAGTGGCTACAGTTAATACTGGTGACGTTTGGCTGAATATATTCAATGATCAGGTACTGTGATGTTCTGTGTAAGGACCCACACGCAGACCAGGGAAACCCAAAAAACGTTGTCTTTAATCAGTCCGAGGTTCGGAGCCAGGTAGTCAGAGAGAGGACGGTGCCGAATCGAGTTTCCAAAAGAATAGTGAAAAGACAGGCAAAAAATCAAAAACCAGGAGATCAGAATGGCGAAGGTACAAAGGGACAGGCAAAAGAGAAGTCAAGGCAAAGCGAAGGTCAAACCACAAGCAAACAAAACCAAAAGGGGCAGGCAAACTCGAAGTCGGGCAAAGGGGTGTCGCAGGAATCTCAATAGACAAAGGCTTACTAACAATCGGCACAATGAATTCGATCAACGTTCTGACCGTGAGCTGGTGGAAAAGACTGACATTTATACACTGGGGAAGGTAACAATCAAGGAGGGGTTAAGTGAGTGAGGGCGGAGTAACAAACAACATCCAGGTGAAGAACATTAGGATAACTAATTAAATGACAGGGGACCGACAAAACGCGGACTGAAATCACATAGACAACAATGATAATAGACGGCCTGGGTGAAGCAGGTAAAACACGTGCAGAGAGAGAGGTGCAGTCAGAGCAAGAGACAGGTGCAGGCAATTGCAGAACTCAGCGTTAGAGCAGGCTAGAAAGAAAAGGGGTGGAGCTACAGCGCAGCATGGAAAAGGGGAGACTGGTTAATGTATTAGTATAGTGATCTAAACTATCAAAAACCCAAAACTAGTGTGTGTTAGTCCATTAGTAATATTCACATGTTAGTATATTAGTGAGGTTAGTACTTTACAATCTATAAGTTAGTAGGGATTAGTAGAAATTTGTAAAACTAGAAATAAGCAGGAAGAAAGTAAAGCGAGACTGGAAAGAAGGGGGGAAACCACGAAAACCCGGAACCACCCGAATAGTGAAATCACACAAGTACAGGGGAGTGAAGCAGCTCAGGGAACACAGACACAGAGACAGTACTGGGGAGACAAGTGACCGGGAAATACAGACTACAACAGGTACATGGTTTATATCATTTGGACTCAACGTACGCACTGCAATGACATGCTGATTGTGGAAATTACTTGCAACCCGGAACATGTACAAGTAATTGATCAACGGAATAATGGATATAAGCATTATGGATTATGCAAGCATAAATTTAATTTCATCAATGATTTTCATCATTACTTAAGTTTCTTAAAACTTATATATATATATATATATATAGGCTAGATAATGCTACTTATAAAATATTTATTTACAGTGTAATGTTGTGTGTAGTAACCTACAATGTTAAAAGCTAATAAGTGTCAGCTTTAGGCCAAAAAAATGTCTAAAACATGAACAAAAATCTTGTGGTGAACACAAAGAGCATCGTGCAGGGCAATCATGTATGAAATCAGTTTCTAGTTTACTTGGATCTCAATGTGTAGCAGGTAGATGTTAAGACTATACTTTCAGGAACAATTTCTATAGTTTGTAACTGAGAAACTATAGAAGAAACTTTGCACAGTGGCAGTGTTGTTGCCTATGAGGTGCATCCGAGGCATGATTATTGCTACTTTGCTTTTCTTGGCATGTGCTGGGGTTTCTCTTCATTCAGCACAAATCTTTCGCCTCATATTCTGGTGGATTGTCTCTCATCTATTCCTCTCTTTTGAAGGTCTGGTGGGGAACTACAGTATGAGGATGGTGTGTGGACTGGGGCTCGGAGATGGTTAGTTCAATAGAAAACTGATTCCTCTGCAGTGGGGGGAGTAAGTCATATCCCCAGCACAGTCACGCTGGGGAGAAATAGGGGAGTGGTCTTCTATCATGGCATGCCCAAGCTGTGCAGGAACTGCAGCGAGCTAAGTCACTTAGCTGCAGCCTGCACAGTGGTTAAGTGTAGAACTTGTGGAGGTGAACACGAGACCAGGGCATGCCGTGACCCCAAGCCCTGTAATCTGTGCGGAGCGAGGGGACATCTGTACCGAGACTGCCCCCTCTCATATGCCAACAGAGCTAGGGACACCGCGCCCCCACCACCACCATCGTACTCTATTCCCCCCCATCCCCCCACTCCAATCCCAAGAGCAGACCTCAAAGAACAATCTCAGACTGATGCACAACCTTCCTCACAATGCACTACACAGGAGTCCCTAGTCACTAGTAACACTGCCCCCCCCTCAAACCAAAGCCCCCTACATAACATAACGGGCTACTAACACTGTCACCGTTAAAATGGAGCCAGACTCTGATACCCCCATCAGATATCGATTTAAGTTCATGTTCTAACCTGTCATTTATTCTGACCCTGCACAACTGAAAACTTTTTTATTGTTATGATTAAGCTTTAAAAAAATTTTGCTCAGAAAGGTGAAAAAAAACATTTACGCTTGACACTATAAAAAGGTGTGCTGCATGTCTGCAGTTCTATGCACTGAGAGCAGCCTGTGGCAGTGTGGGAACGTCGTTGTCAATCATGAGCCCCTTTCACACATGGAACATGTAGCGTTGCTGTGTCAACATTGCAGTTCATCTTTAAAAGCAGCCAGATGTTTCACTGAATATTATCCTTAGCAAAGATATTAATGCCACCAGCACAATACAGTTGAGGAGTGATAGTTTTAAGATAACTAATAGCAACATTTCTAACCAATGTCGCACATTTATATGACCCCAAAACGCTCATGTTAGGCAAAAAATGGAAGCATGCTTATCAGCTAAAAATCATTTAACCTATTTGTACACGCAGTTGTTTTTGGTACAATGCAGCAAAAATTATTCTGTCAGCAAGGTTAATTAGCTGACTATATCTGCCATTAATATGTGATGATAGCCAGCTTGCTAAATTGGGTAACAAAACAACTTAACACTAGAAGAGGCATACCAGGGAGAAGTATTGCATAGCAGGCAAGCATTTTGGTTATGGTGCTCTCAAAACAGACAAAGCCATGCGGAGCAAGGACAGTGGCTCTGTTCGTTCCATATCGAAAATGACACAGCAGACGGGCAGTATTTTTGAAATTGCAATGTCTTTTATTTGTGCAAGAATTGTTGAGAGGGTAAACGCATTAAAGTATTTTTTAAAGAAACTGTTGCAATTTTACTCAAGTCGGACATACTTTAGCATGCTTTGTGCAGAACTTGTGCTGCTTCTGCTCCCACCGGAGCCCTGGCGGAAGATTTCTGTCCATACTACCAGGCCCAGCCCCGGCAAATCCGAGGAATGCTGTAAACTGTGTGGCCGAAATAGCTCAGCTGGGAGAGCGTTAGACTGAAGATCTAAAGGTCCCTGGTTCGATCCTGGGTTTTGGCAATGGGAGGTGTATAATCTTTTGATGAGTAGAGCTGAGCCCTCTGCTTGAGTTTACCGACTGCTCACCCTCCTGCTTAAGCTACCGATTTCACAGAGTGAAATCAAGTTTTAAGATTTGTACAGTTTAAACATTTAGGATTGTCGGGCCTTCGTGCGACCAAGTTCCTGAGATGTGGACCTGCATGAAAAGCCATGTGCGGCAGTGTGGGAACATCGCTGTCAATCATCATTTGTACTTCATTGTTGCAGATTACTTACTGGGGAGGGACAATGAGAGAACTGACTGTAGAAGGCTCTATTGACTTTTTGCTGAGGCGTGATTGAATTGCAGATGAGAAAACGGCCCGAGATAAACTGGTTTCCCTTCTCACTTGGGGTCCGTCCCAATACTCAAAAATGGTATACTTCTTTCCTCCACTACCACCTCTTTTTTGTGCCCCAGAGACCGATCATTGTGTCCTTCCTATTTCCAATGTCCCAATATCGGATGAGACTAGGGAAACGGCTTCAGACTCCTTCTCGTCACCTCCCGGCAAAGGATACATCGGTTTGTCCGACCGCGGAAGTCTTCTCACAGTTCTGCCTGACGCGATCGTGCTCACGCCCACAGAGATTGAAAGACCATCCCACCGAATCGGACACTATCCAAACTTTAGAAAGCGGAGATTGCGGAGAACCTGACTGTCCAGAAGATGGGTCTATTGCCACCAAATTTGATTTCAGATGCTACAGTGGGAAATAAAAGTTTCTCACTGTGAACACTGACATTATATTAACAGTGAGAAACATCGACTTTGATGACGGAGAAGAAAATAAGCTGTCATTTTGACTTCACACCTCTTCCCTCTCTCCTTTCCTTTCTGAGTCTCCCCCCTCCACACACTTCTGGGTAGGACATAGGTGGTAGGGGGGGAGCGGAGGAAAAAAGTAGATTATTGGTACACACCCAAAAAGAATAGTTCCAATTGCTAATTTTATCTGTCCTTGTGTCCACCGTCCTCGCTTGGCACAGAAATCGCAAGAGGTCGGTCATCGTCAAGGACACTACAACTCGTTAAATGCTCCTTGAAGGATCGAGGAGATCGGTAGCTCCCGAAGGATGCTTGAGCACGGAATCCCGAGGGTATCCTTTGCGGAAGTATTTAGTTCGGAAAGAGTGAGACATAAATGATCAACCTGTGGAACTACCTCTCCCTATTTGTCACATCTGGCTTCAAACAGAAGCCAGATGTGACAAATAGTGGCTTCAAAACACGTTTGGCTGAACGAGGACGTCCCCGGTTGGCTAGTACACGCTTCTTTGATTCCGCTGTCATTGTTCCTTCCGATGGGTGAAGCTTAGGAAAGGACACAAGGAGGTAAAGGTAAGCAATTGGAATGAGGTTTCCGGATTCTTCTTTGAATCAAAGTCAGTACTGAAGCCATCCATCTGTGTGGCGCTTTGGGTTCCAGTATCCAGGCCAAAAACGTCCGCCTTTTGTCAGAACACGGGATAATGACTGCCGGGGTACTTGTGAAGGCGAAGATGGAGAATGCAGGCATCGATCCCGCTGCCTCTCGCATGCTAAGCGAGCGCTCTACCACTTGAGCTAATTCCCCACTACAGAAACACAGCCGAAGCCACCTCCAGAACCGCGGTGTTGTCTGTCTTCAACAGGGATCCCTAGGTTCCACCGAATTCCAAAAATGGGCTAGGGTAATGGTCAAAAAACACATTCTCCCCGTCGGGGAATCTAACCCCGGTCTCCCGCGCGGGAGCCGTGGATAGTTAAGCTTAACTTCCCTTAACTTTTACCGTTCGTTCTCAACGGTAGTTCTTAACACTACGGATGTAATATATTTTCGGCTGCACGTATTTTTTCGCGGCGCTGTTCCGTCCCGGATGCAGGAAGACCATTTTCGTCTCTGCCCTTAACTTTCCCCATTCATTCTCAACGGTAGTTCTTAACGTTGCGGGTGTAATATAGTTTTGGCCACACGCTGCCGTGGCGCTGTTCCGTCCTGAATGAATGAATGAATGACAGCGTATTAACAAATAAATTCGAATATTAAATAAGGCGTTTTGCGGTTATTTTGTGGTACCTACGCTTCGGTAAGTCTTAATAATTTTATTACAAACAGGTTCCTGTTTTATATTGATGTCATCGAGGTATTCTGTCATTATTTCAGCTAACAGATCAGTAGTTTCATTATTCCTATTTGACTTCATTATTGGTTTTCACGTCCCGTTCGTTGGCTTGTCCGTACATAATAACACTTTTAAGTGAGAATATCGCAGGTAAATGGGACATGTGTGTATGTGTACGTTTGTGTCTCAATATATCAGCTATTATTACCGTGGCCCTGCAATCATATTAGGGTTTAGTTTACGATATGTTTCATTTCCCCCTCACTATATTATTGCTGGTATCATCATCATTATTGGTATTGCCCCCTTTACATGTGCCTTGTGTAACACGTCACGGTCTAGACATACATTTTTTTAAAGTATTGTTACTTATTACACTATTGTTGTCAAGGCAATAAGTAATGCCATCTCTAATTGTTCATTGTCAGTACTGTCATTCAGCCATCTTAACAAACGCTTTCCTATCTATATGTTTCTATACTTACCATTATTATTATTATTATTATTATTATTATTATTATCAGTCAGTTTTAATTATTCAATATAGAACAGGACACAGTACAAATATTGCTGCCTCCACCTTCAGACAATACAGAATTTGTGTAATGCAATTCATATTAACTACCCCTCCCACCCTATCCCCTGGATTGACAGCACACAAAAAAGGGAGATCAGTGGAAAATCATTATAATAACAATAATAATTTTCATGTTGAGAATTTGATAATACTGGGTGATAGAGCTACACAAGGTTGTGTATCAAAATGACAAAACATAAGGTCAAGGGCATAAAGAACCTACCATTTATACAGCATCATGATGTACAGTTCCCATGAAAATATAAACCCTCCCCAAATTTTACTGTCCAGGTCTCTGTTTTAGAGTTAATGTTATTTCATTATAGCGAGAATTCTTTGGTCATCAACTGTATAGGTCCACCTTGGCCTACCAGGCCCTTTGTGATTACTGAGCTCACCAGTGCTCTCGTTCTTAATGATGTTCCAAGCGGTTGACTTTGGTAAGCTTAAGGTTTGGCCAATGTCTCTGACAGTTTTTTCATATATCCCAGCCTCATAATGGCTTCCTTCCATTGGCATACCATATAATTTTACTGAAGAAGCAATTGTACACACCTGACTAATCAGAAACACATGTGAAACCATTTGTCCTGAACATTATGGCACCCTGAAAATATGCATGTACATCCCCAATTCTAAAAAAGTTGAGATGGTAAATTAAATGCAAATAAAACAGAAAGCAGTCATTTTTAAATTTGCCCAAATTTAATAAGCGTTATTAAAAGAAATGGTGATGTTACACAGTGGTAAACACTCGACTGTCCCAACTTTTTTGGAGCGTGTTGCAGTCAACAGATTTGAAATGAGTGTATATTTTCAAAAAACAATTAGATTCACAAGGTAAAATGTCATGTAATGTGCTGTTGTAGTGTTTTAAATATAGTGCAGGGTAAATAAAATGTACAATATTTAACATTATCACTCCTTTTTGTTTTTATTAGCATTTTCCATACTGTCTCGGCTTTTTTGGAATTGGGGTTGTATGTATGTACAGAGAGTGCTGTCATTTCTACAGGGTGAAATCAAAATGTATTAAAATAACCTTTCATAAGAGCTGAGGGCTGATAGCTGCACTTCAACCACATGTGAATTGTTTGATTACAAATCTAAAATGATGAAGTACAGAACCAAGTAAAGAAAATACGGCTTTGTCCCTAACGTTATGGAGCTCACTGTATATAAAAATATAATTTCTGCTTCAGAAGTGGCCCATGAAGTACTTGGCAAAAGCAGACCAATGCCAGTACTTCTCTTAACACCCAAGCTTTAGGAGCTCGAGCTTCAGGAGACCCAGCAGCCGCGGCAGCATGCGACTGCTGGGAGTCCGACTGCACGTGTGCACCTTGTTGTCACCTTGCAGCCTCGGTAAATCCGCCTGCTCCAGTCCCAGCCCCAATCCCATTTCATGCTTGTGCATATCAACCCTGCTAATACTGTTACGAACGAAAATACAAATATAGCTTTACATTTATACTTGGCTGTTGTTGTGTTTATGTGTTTATTAAGAATTGTAATATGTAATGTTGTAATCCTATTTGTACTGTTGCAATAATTGATCCGATGTAAATACTTTGATAACTTTATATGTATTGATTTGGCAGAAAAGATTTCCTGATCCTCTCCATAATAAAATGGAGGTGGAGAACAAATATCATGTTAATATCAATCCAAAACTTAAAAAAAGAAGAAGCGTTACCTGAGACACTTCGGTGAAGAACAAATCTATTACGAACGATTATTTATTTGCCCGCGGGCGGATTCGAACCAGAGACTGTAAAAAATATGGACACAGCTACTGTGACGTCACCCATTGACTCTCCGTGGGTCTCTAAAACACGTTTTGAAGCTCAATGGCGGGCGCGGCCATTTTCTCGATTTGGAGCCAAAACCATAGAGTTAAGCGGTCTTGTGATTTTTACAATTTGATTGACAGTCCGGTGCGGAAAAGCCCCTCAACCTGAACGAGGCTAGCTGACTGTCTGCCGTTATGTTTTAAAATATATTATCAGATGTTTACGGAGTTTAATTTCCATCCGTGACTGTACTGTGTCATGTAATCACGTTATGTATGACATTAAAAATACAATTAGGCTATGTTCAGTTATCTTCAATTTATGTTTCTCAGCAAAACGAATATGCTTAGCTAGCATATCAGCTTGCCAGTGAGCTAGGTAGGCTGTCCGTGGTTAGCTCACGCGTTAGCAATATGAACCACAGGGGAAGAACATTGACTACACTGATGGTCAATCAATCGGCGATGTGTAGGCTACTGGTGATTTGACTAGGCACATTTTCGTATAACTGTCTGGTAGATCTGCTGTTAACCGAGCAAGTTATCGTCGTAGGTTTTCGCCAGTCAGATAATGAGCCTGCTACTACTAGCTACTCCATCGCCGTTTGTGGTGTTCACTTGCTGGGTGACGCTAGCTGACCGATCGTTCGCAAATCACTTTCTACCGAACAAAAATTAACACTCAGCGGTGATTAACAAATCTACCAAGTATTTTAATAACTGATCTGCAGGCGTGTAAATATGACAACGCACTTTGTACGGCAAGTTTTCCACCTGGTGCATGAAGACAAAAATAATGTAGCCTACGTTGAATTTCTAATTATTATTAGGCTATTATTTTTTTCTTGTAAATCATCAAAACCAATGGAGAAAAGCCAATATACGCAAGGAGCCCCCAGAACCGATTCTGAGAACCACTGTCTTAAATGCCTAGCTTGTCGGTCTCTTAAATGCTAAAAACATGTTCCTTTCTAAATGCCAAGATGGTTAATTTCGTTAAATTCTGTGTGTGTGATTTCATCGTATGTTGTATATTCAGCAAATGAACCTTGAAACTCTTAATTCGCTTCGTGAAACTGAAAAAGTGTTTCCCAAAATCGGGATTATAGTAGCTTTGTCACATGCGTGAAGCATGGCCCAGGTAGACATTTACGGAATGTACACGACTGACAAGCCGCCAAACACGTTTGACAGATTGAATGTTTGCCGGTTAAGGTTAACTAGCTAGTCAAATGGCTTGGTAGCCGAAGTTGCGAACTGTTTTAGCACAGGCTACTACTGGACTACCAAATATAGCAAGCTGATTACGCTTTCTGCCAACTAATTATTTGGTTAAGTAGGCTAAAGGAAATAGTAAAAATGACTCGGCTACCGAAAAACTTAAGAGGAGGATTATTTTATGGTCGTCTAGAGCAGCTGTAAATAGCACACGCCATAATGAAATCACCACGAAATGGGATGCCTGCATTTTCAGACTTAGCACAGGCGGACCGTAGCCGGAGCCGCAATGGCAAGGCCAAGAAGCGCCACCGCCCACCCCAGTGACCATAGACTGTAGCCCCTACTGTAGCTGAGTCCTCCGCAGTAATCCGGAAGTGACGCAAGCTGTACCTCATTGGTCCAGAACAAATATTGGCACTGTGCCCAAATGACGCAATAAATCATGAAATCGACCCATGGACAGTCATAAGACCAATAAAATACACCTATTATGACTATTTGTTCTTTTGAGAAAAAATTTTTGACTTTGTATTTTGATCGCATTTGTACCGTAGACTTACATGGAAACCGGATATGAAAACACCTATACTGGAGCCATCCGTAGTGGCGCTAGTGAGCAACCAGGAACTACAACACCAGGAAATGAGCTTCAAAAACGAAGTCTGGTTTTGGCCGCTTGATTCGAACCCTAGTTTCCATGGGACGGCGTTACACCTATACACGGCTGGCCGCACTAGACGACCATGAAATAATCCTTTCGGTAGCCGAGTCATTTTTACTATTTCCTTTCGCCTACTTAACCAAATAATTAGTTGGCAGAAAGCGTAATCCGCTTGCTATATTTGGTAGTCCAGTAGCCTATGCTAAAACAGTTCGCAACTTCGGCTACCAAGCCATTTGACTAGCTAACCCTAACCGGAAAATATATCTGTCAAACGTGTTTGACGGCTTGTCAGTCGTGTACATTCTGTAAATGTCTACCTGGGCCATGCTTCACGCATGTGACAAAGCTACTATAATCCCGATTTTGGGATAAACACTGCAAAATTTTCAGTTTCACGAAGCGAATTAAGAGTCTTAAGGTTTATTTGCTGAATAACATACAACACACGATGAAATCACACACAGAATAACAAAATTAACCATCTTTGTAAGACTGGCATTTAGAAAGGAACATGTTTTTAGCATTTAAGAGACCGACAAGAGTATTTTAAGACAGTGGTTCTCAGAATCGGTCCTGGGGGCTCCTTGCGTATATTGGCTTTTCTCCATTGGTTTTGATGATTTACAAGAAAAAAAATAGCCTAATAATAATTAGAAATTCAATGTACATTATTTTTGTCTTCATGCACCAGGTGGAAAACTTGCTGTACAAAGTGCGTTGTCATATTTACACGCCTGCAGATAAGTTATTAAAATACTTGGTAGATTTGTTAATCACCGCTGACAGTGTTAATTTTTATTCGGTAGAAAGTGACTTGCGAACGATCGGTCAGCTAGCGTCACCCAGCAAGTGAACACCACAAACGGCGATGAAGTAGCCTAGCTAGTAGCAGTTACTGACTGTGGCGAAAACCTACGACGATAACTTGCTCGGTTAACACTAACAGCAGATCTACCAGACAGTTATACGAAAATTAGCCTAGTCAAATCACCAGTGGCCTACACATCTCTGATTGATTGACCATCAGTGTAGTCGATGTTCTTCCCCTGTGGTTCATATTGCTAATGCGTGAGCTAACCACAGATAGCCTACCTAGCTCACTGGCAAGCTGGTATGCTAGCTAAGCATATTCGTGTTGCTGAGAAACATAAATTGAAGATAACTGAACATAACTGTATTATTGTCATACATAACGTGATTACATGACACAGTACAGTCACGGATGGAAATTAAACTCCGTAAACATTTGATTATATATTTTAAAACATAACGGCAGACAGTCAGCTAGCCTCAAGTTCGTTCCGCAATCGTTCGTTCAGGTTGATGGGCTTTTCCGCACCGGACTGTCAATCACATTGTAAAAATCTCAAGACCGCTTAACTCTATGGTTTTGGCTCCAAATCGACAACATGGCCGCGCCCGCCATTGGGCTTCAAAACGTGTTTTAGAGACCCACGGAGAGTAAATGGGTGACGTCACAGTAGCTTTGTCCATATTTTTTTAGTCTCTGGTTTTACTCAGCGAAGCTCTCCAGCTAACTCCGCAATCCTGCTACGTGAAATAGCTCCCCAGTTCGGTTCTCACACGTTACAGCAGATATCAAGTCGAAGCAAATAAGCAGCGTGTTATTTCAGATGTGCGAAAGTTAATAAAGAATGCTGCGCAAAGCCAATTCACAATAAGTAAAATTATTAGCCAAATGGACCTGCAATCCCAGAATCCGATAGCTAGCTAGCTAGCACTGAAAATGTGTACACGTGGACAGCAAAGCTATTGATACAAAACGGCATTTCATAACAATTAAGGAACGTATAGGAATCAGTTTATTACCCTGCACTCATTTTTAAATACAATCGGTAAATAAATCGCACAATTTCTTCAATGCATCACGTTTGAGAAAGTCTAAATGTGAAAATTACTAAATTAATGGGCAATATGTTCTCAAATCATTCTCTGGAAACAAACTTTGGGCCTATACGGTTACGTGTTAAATGACTTTCAAAAAAGCGCGCTAAACGCGCAACGAGAGAACGTTGACTCCTTAAAAATGTAAAGCAATAGAATTAAGTTAGCTACTTCGGTTGGCAAATTCTCAGACTAACGCGCGTTAAAAACTAAACGAACACAGCATTTGTTAACCAAGGTTAGACCAAAACATATGTACATACTTTGGTTTTTGTTTGTTCGAACGCGTACTTTCTTGCGAGTCCATGAGGAAGGATTCGCAAAAGGTAAAGCAGCGTTCGGTTTAATCTACTCGGTTTTATATTACCCAGGAAGCAGTGCCACGGCCTCAGAGACGAACTCTTAGCGGCAGCCGAGCTGTCCGCAGCCATGGCACGCTTCACCGTGTGACAGAGCACAGCAGAGTAAGCCTCTAGACTTTTTTTCGTGGATTCCGTCAATACGCCCAAAGCTTCCCGTGAGGTTCCTGAAAGCAAGAGACAAAACAGCAACCATGTCAACGAGAAACTAAAAAATAGTTAGGGTTAGAAAGTTACTCAAAGCAAAGCGCCTCTGGGCGACGGTTTTATAGTGGATTTGACGTCACTTCTACTGTCCGTAAAACATCCAATACGTGCGCGTACACAATTTACGTCATCTTGTACTTGTGGCGAAGAGTGTGATATAGTAAGGCAGCTATATTTATCTTGCAAATAAATTTTTCAGTGATATTAATGGCCAAATATATAGGGTGTTTATATTCTATTGAGCCATATCTCTTGATGCATGGCATCATTGCATGGTGAGGGCATTGAAAATACACGTGAAAAAGGGTTCCGTACACACAAGTAGCCCAACTTGTTTGTTTGATCAGGCACTCATGGTTTAAAAAATAAATAAATAAATAAATACATTTATAACAACATTTTTTTCCCCACTGTTGTCATGTCCCTGTCCCGTCCACATTTTATTTTCAACGTGAAAAGGACAGGGGGGAAAAAAACAGGCTTAATTTATGCTTCAGTCGGTGTGTAAGGCCAATGTGAGAATAGCACTCAGATTGACAGGAAATTCTAAATATATACAAGGACATTTCCGCTTTTTTAATTTGGACCTCCTCAATACATTATTGATCAAGTTTCAGATGGAAGCCACTCTCTCCACTAAGAACATGCTGCTGCTTTGTGACTTCAGCAAGCAGCAGTAGATTAGTGCCCTGGCAGCTACCCCACTCGCATGTTCCTTTACAGGACTAATTAGTGCGAATTTCATTATTTCCACTCTGAAAGCCCGTTTCCTAGGGGATAAGAACAGGGTGCCATGCAGTATTTGTTTGAATGATGGATGAGCTGGACTAAACCCGAGACATGGGAAACATCGCTCACTCAATAATGATAAAGAGCCTTGTTATGCGATGATCAAAGATTAACTCTAGTGCTGAGTATATTCCAGTTCTAGCAAAAAATGTTCCTCATTATCATTAATTTATCTATATTATAATATCTATATTTATTATCATTTAGCTATATTATCAACATCTCTGTTTTAGTGCAGCACCTTTCTGAGTACTTCACTGATGGGGCTGGCATTGTGGAACTGCCCCAGTTGATAGCCCACCTCACAATGTCTCTGCAAACCATTATGGCTGAGGAAGAGCTGAGAGTGAGGTTCAGGGGGTTTTCAGCTGACTATGAAGTCAGCTGTGGGTCCAGCTAAAGAGAATCCAAATGAAAATGCAAAGCCATCTGGGAAATGCAGTTTACATCATAGGAAAAAGCAAGATGGCAGACATATAGCAACATGGCATGCTTTCCCATTGTTTTTAAGTGTTTTTAGTTGTTTGACAACAAAACTGAGGCCAGACATTGTCTCGGGGTCCTCCCTGCTGTGTCTGCCTTACAGGAAATTGAGTTTGGCGCCATAGCTTACATGACTGCGGTTCACTTTGTTTGTTTGTTTCTTCTGTGTTCGTGAAAGGCAGAAACAGAGTTTGGGAAAAGAAAGTTATGAAGGAGAAACGTAGTGAACAGGAGCATCCTCCTAACGGATGAATGCTGCAGTTCTGACACCGAGGTCGGAAGTTGAAATCATTGATTAGGCCCCAGTAGTTATGGCACCGTGAGGTCTCACCAGGCTTTAAGTGGGGGGTGCTACTATATGCTCTCTGCTACTCACTGGCTTGAACCAACCAATCATTGTGTTCCCAATTTGGGAACCCCTGGATTAACCATTGCAACGAAATCAGACTGGTCAATATTTTTGTACAGACAGACTACTGTGTTCACAAGTAAGCTCCATTTTCTTTCAGACAATTAAAAAGTACAAAATGAACAGTCATTCGTCGGCCAAACTATCCGGTGGGCACAGAATGTCCCTCTGGGCAAATGGCACAAGAGCAGTGAACACAAAATGGATGTCATGTCATGTACTAATAAAGTAGCATTTTGCTACTGCTACTAAAATGCAGTCAAAATACTGATATGGTGGAATCAGCATAATAGCATTTTTATTTAAGAGCAACAAGTGCCAACTTTATTACTTATCATTTATTGGTCAGCATTAATCACCATAAGCAATGGACACAAGAATTTTATTAACATTATTATTAGTAATATTAATAGTAATACGGTGAATTCTTGTAATCCTAGGTCATGGTTTAATACTCTACGTATTCTGAAACATCGGTTCTGTGCAGGCAACTCTCAATTCAACCCTGTTCTGCATGGATGAATCAATAACAAGGCTCGATCATGAGCGGGTGTGCTCGTATAAGCAGTTACGAGTACTGTGACGTAAAACCATGCGGACCAAATTGGAGTGAAATAAATCTCATATCTTTTGTTCTTGGGGGGGGGTGCTCAGCTGGCGGTATGGGCGCGAGAAATTGCGTGATACATTCACACGACAAAGAAAGCGCTTCTGCTCCCGCACCCCCCTAGTACGCCTCTGCTCCGAATCGTTCAGTGCTTGACCGCAGCTCCGACTGCATAGTCTCATTCACTGAACTGAAACACGGCCGAACGTTCGGTTCAGCTTGCTAACTAGTGAAGTGATCGTTCGTGAAGGATAAGCCAGTGAGCTGAGAATTTAGTTGGATAAAGATTAGTGTGAAAAAATCCAGTTTACCAAAAACAGCTGACGGTTAGTACCGAAAATGAAAACAAACGAACCGGGGTTCATATTAGCACATTATTTTATTTTAATTGAATTTAGTTTTCCAGTTCAAAAAATGTAGACAGAGCATTTCCCCACAGAATATTTAATAACCAAAGAACCAAACACTTTCCCCTATTTTTTAATAAAATGTTTTCGTTTCGATTTTATTCTAAACAATTTAGTTTGAAAGAATGTGTTTGATATGGCCATTTTACTAAAATTCCCAAAATGGGTTGTTTTAGGCCTTGATGCTGATTTCTTTTCGTGTAGCTTGGTTTATTTGCTGGCATCATTCACAACGGGGATCCGTAAAAGCACATTAGAAGTCCTGTGTGTTAACCACTATTCAGCGTCTTTGTTATGTGTACAGAAATTACGTGTTCGGTTGGTGGTGTACGAGCCAAAATCGTGTGTCCCACCGGTGTATTTATATAAACACAGTTTGATGAAACAGAAATGCATCGGTCAAGACTACCGTAAATGAAACCAGTTGCATATTTGAAAGGACCCCGGCGAGTACCATTGCAACGTTAAGACTATACTTTCAGGGATCATTTCTATAGTTTATAACTGAGAAATGCGTTTCGAAAGTGTTTGGTCTCGCTACCCACAATGACGAGATAATGCATTCCCTTCTGAGCGTGAAGCGAATAGAAAGTGTTGATTTGATCAATTGCTTTTTATTATTGATGACCGTTCCGATTCTGAAAAGAATACGGAGGTAGGGGATGCGTTCTGAGTGGTTAACCTGCTTGTGGTCAAAAAATTGAGTTTTAAATGTCCATTTTTTTGTTTTGATCGATGATCTGATGGAACTGTTGGTCTTGTTGAATCATGTATGCTGAAAAATTAATTACGGATACGTGGCGAATGAAGTATGCTTTCAAGTAAGACTTGGTTAATTTATAGATGAAGGTTTTAACTTTAGCCACGCACTAAGATACTTTTTGACTTATCAATATCTTGATTGATACTATGATTACATAAATCAGATTGTGTGGTTCTGGGCTCAAACAAAAACCTGTATACGCAACGGCCATTTTCGGATAAGACATGGCTCTCCAACCCGGTTGCTGAAGTTCTACGGTAGATATTCATTTCAAGCCTAACTGGACACACCTGAATCCTAACTAACTAACTAATTAGCAGCTCCACGAGATCTTTAGCTGTTGAATGGGGTGCGCTTGGGGTTGGGTTGGACTAAAACCGATCTCCAGGAACAGGATTGGCCACCTCAGGTGTAAAAGTACTACAGCTTTGCATATAAAGCAAAGTGTACTCCCCACATCGTGACATCTATTGCTGAATGTTAACTACAAATTAATTGTAATATATGAATGAGTTTGTTGTTTCCCTGACTATGCAAGGGACTTTAAAATGTTGGCTAGCCAAAGCTGCTGGAAAAAAATGTTTACTTGTAGAATATGCGTTGCGTGCAGCACAATGATGAAAGCTACTAGTTATCAGCAAAAGGAAGCTGATGATTTTGAATTATTTTCATATCTTGGATTAAGCTTTGCCAGTGTAATTCTTACTGGGAAATACCTAACCACTGCGGGGCGTTAAAGGCCCTGCGTCAATCGTTTGCCACGGGGGAAATATAAATGCCTTTGATGAAACTTTTGGTGGAATTGTGTTTACATTTGACTACATCCGCTTTAGAAGCACACGATTAGTAAGCCTACGATTCCTGCACCTTTTAAACGCTTACAGACAAAACTGCCAAACTCTCATGCATTTTCACTAAATAAACTCCCTCAGTATTAACACAGCTGGTTTGGAGTGAGTTGCCAATTGAATTACAATGTGTCAAAGCATGGATAGCACACGGATGCGCACTGCTGTGTTTATAGACTTTGGTGAAACTGTCAGGGCATCAGTCAGGGCAACCGTAGGTGAAACCAGTTGATACTTTAAAGGGTGCTGACGAGTAACATGAGTAAATTAAGACTATACTTTCAGGGATCATTTCTATAGTTTACAACTGAGAAATGCGTTTCGAAAGTGTTTGGTCTCGCTACCCACAATGACGAGGCAATGCATCTTCTTCTGAGCGCGAAGTGGATAGAGAACATTGATGTTGATCAACTGCTCTCTGTCATTGATGAGTGTTCCGATTCTGAAAAGAATATGGAGGTAGAGGATGCGTTCTGAGTGGTTAGCCTGCTTGTGGTTGAAGAATAAGTTCCAAGTGTTCATTGTTTCTGATCATTGATCTGCTGAACTATAGGTCTTGTTGAATCATGCATGCTGAAATACTAGTTATGGATGCATGGTGAATGAAGTACTCTTTCAAGTAAGACTAGTCTGGTTTATAGATGAAGGTTTTAACCTTAGCCATGCACTAAGATACTTTTTGACTTATCAATATCTTGATTGATACTATGATTACATAAATCAGATTGTGCGGTTCTGGGCTCAAACAAAAACCTGTATACGCAACGGCACTTTTCGGATAAGACATGGCTCTCCAACCCGGTTGCTGAAGTTCTACGGTAGATATTCATTTCAAGCCTAACTGGACACACCTGAGTCCTAACTAACTAATTAGCAGCTCCACGAGATCTCTAGCTGTTGAATGGGGTGCGCTTAGGGTTGGGTTGGACTAAAACCCTACAGGATTGTAGATCTTCAGGAACAGGATTGGCCACCTCTGGTGTAAAAGTACTACAGCTTTGCATATAAAGCAGTGGTGTCAAACTCGTTGCCATGGAGAGCCGTGTGTATGCAGGTTTTCATTCCAACCAATTAATGCTGCCTTAATTGAGTCCAATTACTCATTCAGCCATATGCGTTTAACTGCATTGAAGCACAGAATATAAGAAAATTTTTATTTAGACAATGCGGGTCACCATAGACGTCGGGTCACCATTGTGCACAAACCTGCATCCCTAATTCAGCAAATAATTTAACTAATTATATAATCAAGATCTGAGGCTGGAATGAAAACCTGCATACACACGGCCCTCCATGGCAACGAGTTTGACACCACTGATATAAAGCAAAGTGTACTCCCCACATCGTGACATCTATTGCTGAATGTTAACTACAAATTAATTGTAATATATGAATGAGTTTGTTGTTTCCCTGACTATGCAAGGGACTTTAAAATGTTGGCCAGCCAAAACTGCTGAAAAAAATGTTTATTTGTAGAATATGCGTTGCGTGCAGTACAATGATGAAAGCTACTAGTTATCAGCAAAAGGAAGCTGATGATTTTGAATTATTTTCATATCTTGGATTAAGCTTTGCCAGTGTAATTCTTACTGGGAAATACCTAACCACTGCGGGGCGTTAAAGGCCCTGCGTCAATCGTTTGCCACGGGGGAAATATAAATGCCTTTGATGAAACTTTTGGTGGAATTGTGTTTACATTTGACTACATCCGCTTTAGAAGCACACGATTAGTAAGCCTACGATTCCTGCACCTTTTAAACGCTTACAGACAAAACTGCCAAACTCTCATGCATTTTCACTAAATAAACTCCCTCAGTATTAACACAGCTGGTTTGGAGTGAGTTGCCAATTGAATTACAATGTGTCAAAGCATGGATAGCACACGGATGCGCACTGCTGTGTTTATAGACTTTGGTGAAACCGTCAGGGCATCAGTCAGGGCAACCGTAGGTGAAACCAGTTGATACTTTAAAGGGTGCTGACGAGTAACATGAGTAAATTAAGACTATACTTTCAGGGATCGTTTCTATAGTTTACAACTGAGAAATGCGTTTCGAAAGTGTTCGGTCTCGCTACCCACAGTGACGAGGCAATGCGTCTTTTTCTGAGCGCGAAGTGGATAGAGAGCGTTGATTTAAATCAACCGCTCTCTATCTTTGATGACCGTTCTGATTTTGTGAAGAACTCGGAAGAAGGAGATGCGTTCTGAGTGGTTACTTTATTAACGGTTGAAGATTATTTATGCAAGTTATATTACAATGGAGATACACCTATACTGCATTATGTTTTAGTTAGCCAATATTTAGTGTTTATATCGAAGGCAATTTAAAGGTGCTGTGTGTAGAATTTAGTGGCATCTAGCGGAACGGACTTGGCAGACATTGACTATAATATTCATAAGTAGGCTATGTTTTAATTAGTGTATAATCTCATGAAAATAAGAATCGTTTTGTTTTCGTTACCTTAGAATGAGCCCTTTATATCTACATAGGGAGCGGCAGTGTTGGGGAAGCTACTTTGAAAGCATAGCTTTGCAAGCTACCAATTACTTCACATTGGAAGAAGTTGAACTACAGCAAAGCTACACTAGGGAGAAATCTAGTTTGGTTAACTAAAGCTACTTAGAAAAAGTAGTTCAGACTACTTTGTAAAAAAAATGATCAAATTGACAATGTACATGTGATATGACATTATAAAGTATAATACAAAAAAGTCACATGCCAGCAAAAAAATGCCACTCAATTGAGTTTATTGCAAAAAGTGCCCACTTGTTCACAGGTCATACATAACCCCCAAAAAAAAAAAAAAAAAAAACCCCACTATTCATGGGAAAGTGCAAGGCATGTCAGCTTTGGTTTTGTATATAATGTCCATCAGTCAGACACCTGCCTTCCAGAAACTAGAGTCCAGGTGGGGGTATTGCACCAAGCAGGATTACTCCATTAGCCAGGTAACTTCTAATATAAAATAGCATGACATTTACAGTGGTCCATAGAATTACCCTCTATATCACCAGATCAACTTTAAATAAAATGGCAAAAGAACAGCAAGCCAACCTCAGCCTAGCCAGACCTTCATTTGAATGATTCTGGCTAAGCTATTCATAGTATTGGATTGATTGCAGACACCTTAGTCAGCAAACACAGGTGATTGTAATCAAATAGTAGGTGATTAAGTGCATTGCGCCATATTGTATGGGCGGCAAAATAAATCATGAGAACAGTATGACTAGGTCAGCTAACGTTAGCTAATGTTTGCTTTATGTCAGCAAACCTGACGTTAGCTGGTTAGCGACATGTTCGTTTTCATGTAAATAAATTTGGCCCTTAATACTTATTATACTTATCTCATATACTGAAACCCCCACTATTTACTGATCGCTATTGGTTATACTTAGGCCCATAGTATGTTTTCTTGTTATTTAAAAATGTTTACATTAATTCTTGCTATTTTAAATTATGTCACAAAGGGCAACCATCGCCTATTGCTGTGAATTGAGTGACTTACAATTCCAAAAAATTTGCAACCTAGACATATTACCTTAAAAAATTATTTACAGCTTATGCCTATCACCCACACACTGCAAACCTATTATAAAAATGCTAAACTATTATATAGATCATTAAACCTAATTCCATTCATGGAAGGCCAATGAATGTAACTCAGTGACAACTATTTCTAAATACCTGCAATTAGTTGAATGTTTTAAATGTTTAGAAAGCTTTTATCCATACCTATTTTACTGAAAACTGCTTTTTCTGAAAATTATTTGCACTGTTGCCTGTTACAGTACCTATATTTACACTACTTGTTCCCTAAAGATCTTAGGTATCTAACCCATACCAATCACATTCTTCATAATATACCTATTACATCGAATTATCTACCCTGCCACCTAATATTCCCTGATGCCAAGGCCCCGTCCTTCAGACCGCATACTCACCCCTGTGGTCCAATCTGTAAAATGACTCTTACGAAGCAAAGGAGTTGAATTCCTAGAAGAAAGCACAGAGAGAGCAGAACCACACACAGTCCCATAGGCAACACACTGTAAAAAATGTAAGGCTCCTTCAGCAACAAAATTGCGACTGATTACAATGCATATTTTCAAGTTGGCTCAACATAGAAGTACACTCCAGTGACAGGCCCTTTATACCGGCACAGCAACCATAAATAAGTTGTGGTTTTGTGAGCTACATTTTATTACATTTAAATACAACACCAAAATGACCCAAGTTCATGTAACTAAGAATTTTATCCCGAGCCAATGTAAAAAGTGAAGGTAAAATTAAAAGACATGACAAAATTCCATCCCTCCATGTTCTATCCCACTTTCTCCTGGAGGGGGTTGCAGGGGGACTGGAGCCTATGCCAGTGTGTGTTGGATGGGGCCGGCCAGGATTCAAAAACAGTGCCTTGTCACTGTGAGGTGACTGCACCACTATCACCCCTTAACAAATGTAATCTAGTAACTATTATTTGATAATATGATTAATGGTCAGTTATGATTAATTGACACTCATTAAAAGAGCCAGGCCATGATCTAAAAGATAGAAAAGCAAGTCAAAAAGATTGTTTTCCTAACAAACATGTGGCTGCTGTTTTCGTTTCATGCATTTTTGTCATGGTGGTGCAGCGAATTGCAGTAACTTCACAGCAAAAAGGTTCCATGTTCGAATCCTGGCCAACCCCATCCAATGCATGCCAAGATAGCATGAACCCTGTTTGAGCACAATATGGATGAGCCTTGCATGTTTTACAGTGCATATACAGCCACGTCTGACTCAACAAAGACGACCCTGCCAGAGCTTACCACAGAAACGTAAACTCACAGTTTATACGATTCTTAGATACTCAGCTCCCTATTTTTCTGCTGTTCTACTACTGAAGCCAAAATGACTCCAAAAGGTTCACATTCTGAAAATAAAGTTGTGACTTGAGGACTATTGTGTAGTGCACTGGGGACATTTGTTACTGAAACCTGTTGTGATTAATAATGGGATGGCCTGAATAGTGGAGCTGAGTAGCCTAACTGGTGAGTCTTTACTGTGGTCTTACCAGTCTACCAGGTGTTGATACTCTTCCCATCCATGAGGACTCGTCAGAACCCTGTAAAATGTTTGAAATACTGAGATTAATTAATAGTGCCAAGTAAAAGAATTTCACAAAAAAATCGTGTGTATGCGTGTGTATACCATACATATATATGTATATATATTTATGTATATATGTGTATATATATATATAGACATGTATATGTATATATATGTATATATATGTATATATATATATATAATATATATATATATACAATACATATTATTATCTTTGGTAACATATGGAGTATCTTTTGCTACCTTAGTTCATGAAATAATTAACGCTATTTTAACAACTTTATGGAGAATATAAGTTTTTAGTGTATTAATCGTTTTTATAGTAGAAAAGTAGATAATCTAAGTGAACAACTGAGTTGAAATGATTTAAGCTGAATTTAACTGTGAGTAGCCTATCACGTCATGCGTGAGACCTTGTAAATTGATAGCAACCTGATTAAGGCAAACGTTATATGTTTGTATGCTTGTCAGTATTTAAAATATTTTTAAATCGCATATTTGATGGCAGTATTCACTGTAATATTTGTATTTAGATGGTCTCGTTGTGATTTACACTGAAAAAACGCAAACGTAAATAGCTATGCCAGTCTCACCTGATTAGATGGGTCTCGTTGTGCCGTTAACACTGAAAAAACGGCCAAACTGTCTGTTTATATTGTCGGAATTCGTTTCACTGTTGTGACGTAGCTAATGTCATGCTGGTCGACCTGTAAAAAAAATATGGACAGTTACTGTGACGTCATCATTAACTTTCCATGGGTTTGCGAAAAGCGTTTTGACGCCGACGAAGTGTAGTTTTTTTTTTATTCGTGGTGGGAATTAGCTATTATTATTATTATTATTAGTGTTGTTGTTGCTGTTTTATTTTTTACAGTCTCTGGTACAAACGCTCTCGTCGCCATGTCTGTTTATGTTTAATGCAAACAATTGGGAATGTTCGTATAAAGCCGTTCAAATTGAACTGTTCAAAGAAAACGTGTTCGCCATGAACATTCGCCTCTGTTCGCTGAACTTGAACGCACCTCAGGTTGTTCCAACTTCATCACGTGGTACCGGCAGCTCTCCCTTGTTCTAAACGTTCGCTTTTTCAAGTAGGCAGTTTGAGCTAGGCGACCGATAACCAAGGCAAGCGAGTGCGGTTTCAGTAAGTATGAATGAACTTAAAATTAAAAATATAGAATCGTTTATATTTGCATATTTGAAATGTTTAGAACAGGCTAGCCAGCTAGCTTCTGTGCCGTTTTTCTTTCTGTTAAAGGCAACCTAAGCGTTTATATCAGCTAAAATGGCAACTAGTAATATTAGCTAACGTACGAGTCAATCAATCACTCAATCAATAACTTTGCAGTTATGTCAGCGCATTATGTATGCGTTTTTACCTATGAAATTATGTCGTAAGACAAATTTGGAATGTCCTGTGCTTCATTTTCACTATAAAACGTAGCATTCTCTTGCTTGCAATATGGATAGCTGCCTGGCTAGCTAACCAGAATTAGTCACGTTAAACTGTTTTCTGGTCAGTTAATTAGCTAATACGATTAATTTAATCATTTCTGTCCAAAGATTTAAAATATGTGGCATGACAGTACAGTAGACAAACGTTTTGCACGATTTACAACAGTGTAGCTTTGTTTTTGCATAGGTCTGTCTAAGAGTAGGGTAAACGTCCCTATTAAGCCCACGTACCATATAAGCCCACTTGCAACTTCTGAGTCAAATAAAAAAAAACTACGTCATCATTTTTTGCTGTGTGATGTTTTTTCGAATGAAGCTGCTTGTTACGTAAATGACACTTTTTATTGTAAGTCAATCACATTTGTCGATATTGAGTTATCGAAGCATATGTGTGGCATGTGCCTGCTGATCCCAGAAGAAGTTGCAAAAAAACTTAGGTGATTTTGGTACCCTCAGAAAATAACATTTTTTGTATATTTCTACTCCTGTTGTTGGAAAGTACTCACTTGTTATCAAAATTTAAGTGATTAGTGTTTTGAATGAGACATATGTTAGAATATTACCTGAATTAGAAATATTGTGTCTTTTGAAATCAAAATATGAGTTTTAGCACACTAGCAAACAGACCACATGCTGCATCAATACAGTAGCTACATAGTATGGTTCATTGCAATGACATAAAGCATGATAAGCATGTATAGTTTATATTTTTGTATGCAGTTTATATTAGTATACTGTTAAATAGACAATAAATGTGTATGTTTGTCTTTATTTATTTTTTAATTAACATTTTTACCTGGTGGGCTTAAAGGGGACTCTAGCAAAAAAATCACACTGTCTGAGGTGGATGTAAATGAGTATAGCTAATTACTTCTCTACATGATCAATTTATACTTTTCATATTAGTTAGTGCACCATATATAGATTTATTTCATACAGTTGTTTTTTTTAATGTCATGTGAGTAGAATAAAATATTCTGTCTTTAATCATAAATTCACTGATGTACCCTTTAAGCCACCTGTTCCCATTAAGCCCACTTTACTGTGTTTTCAATGGGGATTTTCTCCCTTTTGACCTCTGAACCATTTTCCTCCCTAATTTTGACCTCACCTGATGAATCAGCTCCATAATTCAGATAATTAATACCCATATTTAAATATCAGTGATATTGCATACGTCAATTCATTCTGGATAGGCCTGTGTTTCTATCTTAATATTAGCAATAATTTTTTCATCTTTACTTTTCAGATGCGTTTTAGTTTGAGATGACTAAAACCTGAAAGACCTACAGTTCATGCCCACGCATGATAGAAGCGCATGTTCATCCTCTGCAAAGCAGGGCTGTAGGGACCTGGACCATTCTATTTGCGCAATCATGAGGTCATTGAAAATCTACAAAAATAAAATGAAAGCCATGAACGACTTGCTAGCGTAAGACAAAGACAACCACAACGTGGGCTAAAGATTGAAGCAAACAAATAAAATAAAGCTCAGGCCACCCTATAACCTGTTATGTTACACTACTAAGATGGAGCATGGAGCAAATGATAACCTTACTAAAACAATACAATCACCTCAAAGAGCATAGGCCTACGTTTAGTCTAGGAGAAAGTAGAAATTGCAGAAATGTTGACATCTTTCTTGTTTATTTTGTTTAAGTTATAGGCTAATGATACATGAGCTTCAATATGTTATGACTGATGTCTCCTCATAATGAACTGTATGTTTTAATGTTACTCCACAATGAACTGAATGGTTTTAAAATGTGGTTTACAATGTTTTCAAACTACTATCCTAAATTTGTTTAACATTTAAAAATGTATTGTTTAATTGTAAATCCTGAAATTGACTCATTTACTATCCTCAGAACATTAGTATTGAACTTGAAATTGTTTTTCATTCAGTCAGTCGGTCTTCAGAAATCTTCATAAAAACACCTGCACTTTCAACCAGCTGACTGGACCAGAAATTTTGGCCAATTTCAAATGCCAACAGCACACCATAGGATAGAGATACAGCCAACATGACAACACATATTGAAAGATGAAGTATTGAAGAGTAATTTCCACTATAGTTTTGATTTTGTTTGTAAATATTTTTTTGGCTACATTCCAAAGAAGACATGTTGTAAGTTTAACTTTTTCTGTGTTGACAACACAGCAAAAAGGCTGGTCATGCCTATTTCAAATGCCATTTACAGGCCATAAGATAGGAGTGGAGACAAAATGAAAATAGCTATTGAGAGCTAAGAGATTACAGATTTGAATAGAACAAGTTTGTATTGTTAGGATTTTTTAAATATATATTTATTTATCAACAAATCATGAAGTGGGCTTATTTGGAACACCCATGGGCTTAAAGGGTACGTTAGGTACCCATTAAGCCCATGCCAGACTTTTGACATATTTTGACAAATTAAACAATAAAAACATTAGAAATTGGTATAAATGAATTATTGACACTTCAAATGAGAGATTAGACTTTCATTATAACTAAAATGTTCTCACTGAAATTGGGGCAGTATACATGAAAAATGTCTGAAAAGCGGATTTGGTGGGCTTAATAGGGACGTTTACCCTAATGGGATCTCAGTAGCTCCTTTAAAAATGCAGGTGTTTAAATGTAATATATACTTGTATGTACCGTCCCTTGTCCAAAAATCTTGTGATATATATATATATTATTATTATTATTTTGTAGCAGCATTTTGCAAGAAAGAAACTTAAAATGTAAGTACTACAATGGAGTGCGCGTATGTGTATCTGTCTGTGTATGCATATGTGCTTGCACGTCTGAGAGTGATTGACTGAATAATTCAATCAAGCCTGTGTGTGAGTGCTTTCTTTAGTTACTAATTAATACCTTTTCCATCAATCAGGGAAGATCCAATCTTTAGGAGACTCCCTTCGGGGAGTCTCATCCTGAAACCTTCGCCAGAGGCGCTGATACTCTCAGCCCCAGGTGCCTCTGGAGGCAACAAGGCCCCATTCAGGGCTAGGAAGCCGGGGGAGGTGGAGGAGGCGGCGCGGGCCCACATCATCGCCACGGGAGGCGACCCTTGGAATGTCAAACTGGTGCTGAGCCAATGCACCATAGAGTTTGGCAAGTACTAGCGTCAGACCTTCCGCTGGCTGTTGGGGAATGATGTGGGCTACGCCATTCACTTGGTGCATCGGCACCAGAGGGAGCGGGAGGCCAGCGTGTCCGAGGGGCCTCAAATGGCCGACAAGGACGGTCTCACCCGCTACGCCTGCGCCTACCCTGACTTCATGGAGTTAGTCAGGTTCCACAAGGCGCAGGAGGAAGCGCGGTCCCTGGCCAGCCAGCCCGGCCAGGAGGGAGCGACCCTTGTCGGCTTTGGCCAGTACAAACTGGACACGCTGAGGGACCTCTACGAGTCGGAGGACAAGAGCAAGATCACATAAGTGCCATAAAATATTGTTTTCTATAGCAGGCGTTCTTATTGCAAGCAGAGAATGCCACCCAGCTCTACAGAAAGCTGTGCGAGGGGCACAGCGAAGCCTGGATGCGGCGGTCCATGCAGTACCTCGGCGAGTGCGAGCACTTCCTGGCCACGGGCTCCGATCGGCGTGCGTTCCCCCCTCCCATGCCGCCGGTGCCCACGCCCGTCTGGCTGCTGAGCGTGTACTGCTTTGGCGTTTGGTCGCGGCTGGAAGGCCAGGGTGCCCTCGGCAGACACGGCGGCCTAGGCAACGAGCGTCGGAAACGAGTTCGGGCAGGTCCTCATTACGGTGCTGACCGTTTCCGAGGGCGAGGGCCTGCTGCCCATGGCTGCCAGCTTAATGCAGCAATACCGAGTCGCCGGGGTGGCACCCCCCCAGCTCATCTACATGGCCCGGGACTGCTGCTCTACATTTGGCAGGTCGAAGACAGCTGTCGTGTTCCATGAAGGGGACGAGCTGGTGGTCAGACTGGACGTGTGGCGGCAGTGCTCGCGGATTATACCCACATCCGCGAGCTCGTTCTGGACAACCCAAGGCTGATGGCCCAGACCGCACTGCAGCTGTTTGAGCTGAACCAGCGCACTCTCTCCCAGTGGTAAGTGGCGACTTGACGCACAAACTGTTCGCTGTAAGTCTTTCTCAAAATGTGTAACTTTTTGTCCGTCGACATGCTAAAAACCTGTGGTTTATCACTCTCAGGTTCTCCCGGAGGCAGAAGGAGTGGGAGAGAACTGTGCTGGAGCAGGCCGTGGTGGCTCCCTCTACTCCGGCTGTCGCTTCCCAGCCGTTGCCTCCACCATGGCAGCTCCTTCGGGGTGACGAGGTGAGCGGACATCCGCCATTCATCTTCGTCACCCCACAAGACCGGTCGCGCCAGGCCACCCAGCACAGACAGATCGCTCACGCGCCCATCCTGCAATCCTCCGGCGTCCCAGCCCAGCTCGACACCGCAGCGCCACCGCCCATTTCGCGGACAACAGCGTGGCGGCGGCGCAAAGAGGCGGAGAGAGCAGGGGCGGGAGACTCCATTCCACCAAAACGGCAGAATCGAGTGGAGTACATGTGCACGCAGTGCAAACAGCCGAAGCGGCGGGAGTTTGGGCACAGCCGCTTCGGCAAAGTGTCTTTCTGCGCCACTGCCGCCGGAAAGTCTGTGGAGGAGTGGTTGGCAGAGATGAAGGACGCTCGGGAGCGAAGCACCCAGGGACACTGATCCACCTGCTGGGTGGCGGACGCTTTATTCCTGTAAATAGTTCTGTGTTCTGCCCTCTACTCTGACCGGTACCTTGACGAGGTGTAGGGGCTTGCGTGTGCTAATGACCCTCAGAGCTATATTGCCTGCAGTCTTTGGACTGCTGGTAGGGACACCCATGGCAAGCAGGTCTGCGGCGAAGCACCGGACGAAAGCCGGTCTGGAACTCTTGGTTGCATCAGAAACCAGGTGTCCCCTGGTTCTTCATTTGTAATGGACTTTTATGGACACTGCCAAGATGTGCATCAGTGTTTCACAGCTTTTCTAGTGCTGTTAACATATTCCTATGTTTGTATAATGTTTAGCACAAATATTTATGTTTTTGAAAGCAATTTTGTTATGGTTCCTGAGCTTGACAACTTTCAAGGATGCGCATTTCAGTCTTTAAGAGTTGTGAACAGTTGCGTTGATTCTGCATCCTTCTTGTCCGTACACGTCAAGACAGTAATTGTATTTTGAATTGTATTTGTATCTCTGGCCCAATCACCTTTGTGTGGATTCCAAATATCATGTAGCCTATATCATTGGTTTACCCAGCAAAACAAACTACGTCGAGTGAGTGAAAAGGCAAACGTTCATTTTAATTCTTTTTTATTGAATTGTTTTATTGAATACAACTTGACGCATTACATGTCATACATCTGCAAGCATGGACGTTCATGATTTAGACGCCAATTGCTGCATCTCTGTAAAAGTCATATCTACTGCAAAAATCAAGAAATCTGTGTATTGTATGAGAAATGTACTGGATCAATAAACATGCACAGATGAAGTGCTAAAAGACAGTACTGTCTCTGTGAATGCATTCTACTAGCAATAGATCTGTTTAGAATTGACTGTTCGGGCTGTTTCGTTGACACATTTACAGACTATTGGTTGTACTGTATTCAACATTCACCTTTGTGCATTTAACTTTACAATACCTGACATTCCATATTTCAAGTGACCTGGATGCAAACATTCATTACATCATTTACACTGGTTGACATTTGTGACATTTCCTTCATTTATTGAACCTGTCCTTTCGTTTTTCCCCTTATCCTTTGATTTGAACATCCACGCAAGCAAATTGGGCCCTTTCCTTCCAGGAGTCCACAACCAGGCTTGAACCTGCGACCTTGCATTCCCAAATCCTGCTTGGCAATCCACCCTGGCGCAGCGGCCCCCCTTCTTCTCTTCCTCCTTGCCCGGGGGCCCTGCGGGCCCCCTCCTTTCTCAACAGAGAAGAACGAGCAGTGGCTTATGGGCGCTATGTTTTCCTTTCTTTTCTGAAGATTTTATAAAATTGAACGGATCTGTTGAACGAAGTTAAAAAAGAGACTGGCTCCGAGGCTAGCTGACCAGTAACGTTAGGTGTCCATGGAGCTGAAAGTATCACCGAAGGTTATTGGCAAGGAAAACCAGACCATCCACTTGCTCTGGGTCCAGGGCAGAACGTTTTTTTGTTGACAGAGGAAGTAACGTTAGCACAGGAAATGAACTTCGCGTGCATTAACATGATTCGCCGCATGAAATTAAACCCCCCCCCCCCCCCTTTTTTTTAAATTCAAACACGGGGGCCAAAAAAAAAAAATTCAAATTCTCAAATTAGGTTCAAAATTTTAAAAAAAAAAAATTTTCGGGGGGAAAGTTTTTTTAAACTTAGAATATTTTTTTTGGGGAAACCCCCGTCAGGGGGGAAAACAAACTCATTCTATATTTGGGGAATTTTAAATTTTTTTGTTATCCTTCAGTTTTTTGAGGGGATGATGTTTGGGGGAAACTTT
>NC_057949.1:2607919-2655419 GCF_018555375.3 Anguilla rostrata
GAACCTAGGGATCCCTGTTCAAGACGGCAACACCGCGGATTCTGGAGATGGCTTCGGCTGTTTTGTGCAGTGGGGAATTAGCTCAAGTGGTAGAGCGCTCGCTTAGCATGCAGAGGCAGCGGGATCGATGCCCGCATTCTCCATCTTGCCTTCACAAGTCCCCTGGCAGCATTTTCCTGGTTCGAAAGGCAACTTTGGCTGGATACCGGAACCAAAGCGCCACACAGATGGATGGCTTCAGTACTGACTTTGATTCAAGAAGATCCGGAAACCTCATTCCAATCGCTTACCTTTACCTCCTTGTGTCCTTTCCTACGCTTCACCCATCGGAAGGAACAAGGACAGCGGAATCAAAGAAACGTGTACTAGCCAACCGGGGACGTCCTCGTTCAGCCAAACGTGTTTTGAAGCCACTATTTGTCACATCTGGCTTCTGTTTGAAGCCAGATGTGACAAATAGGGAGAGGTAGTTCCACAGGTTGATCATTTATGTCTCACTCTTTCCGAACTGAATACTTCCGCAAAGGATACCCTCGGGATTCCTTGCTCGAGCTTTGGGAGCTACAGATCTCCTCGATCCTTCAAGGAGCATTTAACGAGTTGTAGTGTCCTTGACGATGATCGACCTCTTGCGATTTCTGGGCCAAGCGAGGACGGTGGACACAAGGACAGATAAAATTAGCAATTGGAACTATTCTTTGGGTGTGTACCAATAATCTACTTTTTTCCTCCGCTCCCCCCCACCACCTATGTCCTACCCAGAAGTGTGTGGAGGGGGGAGACTCGGAAAGGAAAGGAGAGAGGGAAGAGGTGTGAAGTCAAAATGACAGCTTATTTTCTTCTCCGTCATCAAAGTCGATGTTTCTCACTGTTAATATAATGTCAGTGTTCACAGTGAGAAACTTTTATTTCCCACTGTAGCATCTGAAATCAAATTTGGTGGCAATAGACACATCTTCTGGATAGTAAGGTTCTCCGCCATCCCCGCTTTCTAAAGTTTGGATAGTGTCCGATTCGGTGGGAAGGTCTTTCAATCTCTGTGGGCATGATCACGATAGTGTCAGACGGAAATGTGAAAAGACTTCCGCGGTAAGACAAATCGATGTATCCTTTTCCGGGAGGTGACGAGAAGCACAGTTTGAAGCCGTTTCCCTAGTCTCATCCAATATCGGGACACTGGAAATAGGAAGGACGCAATGATCAGCCTCTGGGGCACGAAGACGAGGTACGATGGGCAAAAAGGCAGTGGCTCTAAAGGCAGCCTCTTAAATACAGCCACAGGGGCCAATTAACTCCCAATGAACTCCTAATTGTGACAATTGGCCAATCAGAAGCTTCTAAAAAGTCATTACATCAATGTCTGAAATCTTCCAGAGTGTTTAAAGAGACAGTCAACTTGAAGTATGGTGTATAACTTTTTACCAACTGGAATTCTGATATAGTGAATTAAAGCAAAAATAAATCTGTCTCTAATCGATTGTTTTAAAATTACCGCTGATGTGAATGAAGTAGATGCCCTAATTGACTTCCTAAAAGAGATGTACGGTAACATGTAATGTGCAGAGTTGTGAAAAACTGAGTTTAAATATCTTTAGCCTAGGTGCATGTAAGCTTTTGGCCTAAACCGTACATCTAAAAATTCTTTTCAAACAAATTCACAGATCTCACAAGCTGCACTGACATAAAAAAGTCTACAACCCATACAAAACGTGTGAATGTCATCATACGTTCCCTTCTAAAAAGGACATCTTAATGTGGAAGCGAACATTTTGGTGTTTACTGGCATTTTCAGGGTACAACCGCGGGCGCCACGGGCTGCGCCAACGCGCTTTGTCCTCGTTAGTATAGTGGCCAGTATCCCCGCCTGTCACGCGGGTGACCGGGGTTCGATTCCCCGACGGGGAGAATGTGTTTTTTGACCCTTATCCCAGCCCATTTTTGGAATTCGGTGGAACCTAGGGATCCCTGTTGAAGACAGGCAACACCGCGAACTCTGGAGGTGGCTTCGGCTGTGTTTGTGCAGTGGGGAATTAGCTCAAGTGGTAGAGCGCTCGCTTAGCATGCGAGAGGCAGCGGGATCGATGCCCGCATTCTCCATCTTTGCCTTCGCAAGTCCCCTGGCAGTCATTTTCCCGCGTTCCGACAAAAGGCAGACGTGTTTGGTCTGGATACCGGAACCCAAAGCGCCACACAGATGGATGGCTTCAGTACTCACTTTGATTCAAAGAAGAGTCCGGAAACCTCATTCCAATCGCTTACCTTTACCTCCTTGTGTCCTTTCCTAAGCCTCACCCATCGGAAGGAACAAGGACAGCGGAATCAAAGAAGCGTGTACTAGCCAACCGGGGACGTCCTCGTTCAGCCAAACGTGTTTTGAAGCCACTATTTGTCACATCTGGCTTCTGTTTGAAGCCAGATGTGACAAATAGGGAGAGGTAGTTCCACAGGTTGATCATTTATGTCTCACTCTTTCCGAACCTAGGGATCCCTGTTCAAGACGGACAACACCGCGGATTCTGGAGATGGCTTCGGCTGTGTTTGTGCAGTGGGGAATTAGCTCAAGTGGTAGAGCGCTCGCTTAGCATGCGAGAGGCAGCGGGATCGATGCCCGCATTCTCCATCTTCGCCTTCACAAGTTCCCCAGCAGCCATTTTCCTGTGTTTTGCCTGGATACCGGAACCAAAAGCGCCACACAGATGGATGGCTTCAGTACTGACTTTGATTCGAAGAAGAATCCGGAAACCTCATTCCAATCGCTTACCTTTACCTCCTTGTGTCCTTTCCTACGCTTCACCCATCGGAAGGAACAAGGACAGCGGAATCAAAGAAACGTGTACTAGCCAACCGGGGACGTCCTCGTTCAGCCAAACGTGTTTTGAAGCCACTATTTGTCACATCTGGCTTCTGTTTGAAGCCAGATGTGACAAATAGGGAGAGGTAGTTCCACAGGTTGATCATTTATGTCTCACTCTTTCCGAACTGAATACTTCCGCAAAGGATACCCTCGGGATTCCTTGCTCGAGCTTTGGGAGCTACCGATCTCCTCGATCCTTCAAGGAGCATTTAACGAGTTGTAGTGTCCTTGACGATGATCGACCTCTTGCGATTTCTGGGCCAAGCGAGGACGGTGGACACAAGGACAGATAAAATTAGCAATTGGAACTATTCTTTGGGTGTGTACCAATAATCTACTTTTTTCCTCCGCTCCCCCCCACCACCTATGTCCTACCCAGAAGTGTGTGGAGGGGGGAGACTCGGAAAGGAAAGGAGAGAGGGAAGAGGTGTGAAGTCAAAATGACAGCTTATTTTCTTCTCCGTCATCAAAGTCGATGTTTCTCACTGTTAATATAATGTCAGTGTTCACAGTGAGAAACTTTTATTTCCCACTGTAGCATCTGAAATCAAATTTGGTGGCAATAGACACATCTTCTGGATAGTAAGGTTCTCCGCCATCCGCGCTTTCTAAAGTTTGGATAGTGTCCGATTCGGTGGGAAGGTCTTTCAATCTCTGTGGGCATGATCACGATAGTGTCAGACGGAAATGTGAAAAGACTTCCGCGGTAAGACAAATCGATGTATCCTTTTCCGGGAGGTGACGAGAAGCACAGTTTGAAGCCGTTTCCCTAGTCTCATCCAATATCGGGACACTGGAAATAGGAAGGACGCAATGATCAGCCTCTGGGGCACGAAGACGAGGTACGATGGGCAAAAAGGCAGTGGCTCTAAAGGCAGCCTCTTAAATACAGCCACAGGGGCCAATTAACTCCCAATGAACTCCTAATTGTGACAACTGGCCAATTAGAAGCTTCTAAAAAGTCATTACATCAATGTCTGAAATCTTCCAGAGTGTTTAAAGAGACAGTCAACTTGAAGTATGGTGTATAACTTTTTACCAACTGGAATTCTGATATAGTGAATTAAAGCAAAAATAAATCTGTCTCTAATCGATTGTTTTAAAATTACCGCTGATGTGAATGAAGTAGATGCCCTAATTGACTTCCTAAAAGAGATGTACGGTAACATGTAATGTGCAGAGTTGTGAAAAACTGAGTTTAAATATCTTTAGCCTAGGTGCATGTAAGCTTTTGGCCTAAACCATACATCGTAAAATTCTTTTCAAACAAATTCACAGATATCACAAGCTGCACTAACGCAAAAGAGTCTACAACCCATAAAAAACCATGTGAATTTCATCGTATGTTCCCTTCTAAAAAGGACACATTATTGTGGAAGTGACCATTTCAGAGTTTACTGGCATTTTCAGGGTAAAGCCACAGGCGACAATGTGCTTTGTCCTCGTTAGTATAGAGGGTATGCACATGACGTCACAGTAAGTGGAAGTCACTGCGGTTACACCCCCTGAGTGGCAGAAAGACTACTGAGTGGCAGTGTTAGCGTTCAGCTTGACTGCAGCGAAAACACCAAAAACACATCTAATATGGGAAAAACCTGTTGTGCTATTGACTGTACAAATAGATTCAACAAGAAATCAGAGCTATCTTTTTTACAGACTGCCGAAAGCTAAAGAAAAGAGAAGCAAATGGATCGCTGCAATTCGCAGAAACAACTGGAATCCAGGCACCGAAACATGGTTTTGCAGTTGTCATTTTGTGTCAGGCATGTTGGATTTTTGGGTAAAATCATACCTTAAGTTATGTACTGTATTGACTACTCATCACTTAAATATTTATCATCTTTCATTTATATTCTGTGTAACTGTAAATTTTTTGTCAGCATTTATTAAAAAACATCCATGATGATGAGCCTTGTGTTCTACAAACAAAGGGGGGATGAGGATGGTTAGATAATTTATATGCTTGGCTAGCTAATACTAACATGATTTTACCCAAAAATCCAATTGTTGTCCACACTGACAAAACCCAGTAAATAGAAAGCCTTTGAGACTCGGCCTGTGCGGGGATCGAACCAGCAACCTCTGCATTATTAGCACCATGCTCTAACCAACTGAGCTAACCGTCCCATAAACGGGACAAAGAGTCAGCTTTCTCTGGCATTCATAGGGTAACTGCTTTCACTCCAAGAGGTTGAGTGGAAGTTACACTAGGAATTCAAAAGATGCCTTGGAACAAGATGACACATCCCGCCAAAATCCTACCTCCAATCATTGACTCAGAGTCCAGATGGCCGACGGATTCACCGTTGCCCCTGCCGTTGGAATTCGGTGGAACCTCGGGAGTACTGTTGAAGATAGACAATACCGCGGATTCTGAATATGGCTTTGGCTCACCTTTTCAAATGGTTAATTAGCTCAAGTGGTAGAGCACTTGCTTAGCACGCGAGAAGCAGTGGGATCAATGCCCGAATTCTCCGTCTTCGCTTTCGCAAGTTCGCCTACACACATGTTCCTGTGTTTTGACAAAAGGCAGACGTATCTGACCTGGAAACCAGAACCCTAAGCGCCATACAGATGGATAGTTTCAGTACTGACTTTGATTTGAAGTAGAATCCAGAAACCTCAATCCAATCGTTTACCTTTACCTCCTCGTGTCCTTCCCTAGGCTTCACCCATCAGAAGGCACAAGGACAGCGGAATCAAAGAAGCGTGTACTAGCCAACCGGGAACTTCCTCGTTCAGTCAAATGTCTGTTTGAAGCCACATCCATTACAGATGTGGCAGATAGGGAGAGGTAGAACCACAGGTTGATCATTTATAGCTCACTCTTTCCAAACTAAATACTTCCACGAAGTATACCCTCAGGTTTCCTTGCTCAAGCATCATTTGGGAGCTACCAATCTCCTAGATCCTTCAAGGAGCATTTAACGAGTTGTAGTGTCCTTGACGATGGCCGACCTCTTGCGATTTCCGGACCAAGCGAGGACAGAGGACACAAGGGAAGATAAAATTAGCAATTGGAATTATTCTGTGGGTGTGTACCAATAATCTACTTTTTTACTCCGCTCCCCCACTACCACCTATGTCCAACTCAGAAGTATGTGGAGGGGGGGAGACTCAGGAAGGAAAGGAGAGGGGGAAGGGGTGTGAAGACAAAATGACAGATTATTTCTTTCTCTGTCATCAAGGTCGATGTTTCTCACCCTTTCATATGTCAGTGTTCACACAGAGGAAGTTTTATTACCCACCGTAACATCTGAAATCAAGTTTTGTTGCAATAAACACATCTTTTGGACAGTCAGGTTCTCCGCAATCTCCGCTTTCTAAAGTTTGGATAGTGTCCGATTCGGTGGGATGGTCTTTCAATCTCTGTGGGCGTGACCACGATCGCGTCAGGCCGAAATGTGAAAAGATTTCCGCGGTAGGACAAATCGATGTATCCTTTGCCGGGAGGTGACGAGAAGCAGAGTCTGAAGCTGTTTCTCTAGTCTCATCCGATATTGGGTCATTGGAAATAGGAAGGACACAATGATCGGTCTCTGGGGCACAAAAAAGAGGTGGTAGTGGAGGAAAGGAGTATACAATTTTTGAGTATTGGGACGGACCCAAAGTGAGAAAGGAAACAAGTTTATCTCGGGCCGTTTTCTCATCTGCAATTGAATCATGCGTCAGCAAAAAGTCAATAGAGCCTTCTACAGTTAGTTCTCTCATTGCCCCTCCCCAGTAAGTAATCAGCAACAATGAAGTACAAATGATGATTGACAGCGATGTTCCCGCACTGCCGCACATGGCTTTTCATGCAGGTCCACATCTCAGGAACTTGGTCGCACGAAGGCCCGACAATCCTAAATGTTTAAACTGTACAAATCTTAGAACTTTATTTCACTCTGTGAAATCGGTAGCTTAAGCAGGAGGGTGAGCAGTCGGTAAACTCAGGCAGAGGGCTCAGCTCTACTTATAAAAAGATGAAACACCTCCCATTGCCGAAACCCGGGATCGAATCAGGGACCTTTAGATCTTCAGTCTAACGCTCTCCCAGCTGAGCTATTTCGGCCACACAGTTTGCAGCATTCCTGGAATTTGCCGGGGCTGGGCCTGGTAGGATGGACAGAAATCTTCCGCCAGGGCTCCGGTGGGAGCAGAAGCAGCACAAGTTCTGCACAAAGCACGCTAAAGTATGTCGGACTTGAGTAAAATTGCAACAGTTTCTTTAAAAAATACTTTCATGCATTTACCCTCTCAACAATTCTTGCACAAATACATTGCAATTTCGAAGATACTGCTGTGTCATTTTTGATATGGAACGAACAGAGTCCACTGTCCTTGCTCCACATGGCTTTGTCTGTTTTGAGAGCACCATTACCAAAATGCTTGCCTGCTATGCTATACTTCTCCCTGGTATGCCGCTTCTAGTGTTAAGTTGTTTTGTTACCCAATTTAGCAAGCTGGCTATCATCACATATTAATGGCCGATATAGTCAGCTATTTAACCTTGCTGGGCGGCAGTATAGCACAGTGGGTAAGGAACTGGGCTTGTAACTGAAAGGTCGTAGGTTCGATTCCCGGGTAAGGACACTGCCGTTGTACTCTTGAGCAAGGTACTTAACCGAAATTGCTTCAGTATATATCCAGCTGTATAAATGGATACAATGTAAAAATGCTATGTAAAAGTTGTGTAAGTCGCTCTGGATAAGAGCGTCTGCTAAATGCCTCTAATGTAATGCTGACAGAATAATTTTCGCTGTATTGTACCAAAAACAACTGCACGTACAAATAGGTTAAATGATTTTTAGCTGATAAGCATGCTTCCATTTTTTACCTAACATGAGCTTTTAAATGTGCGACATTGGTTAGAAATGTTGCCATTAGTTATCTTAAAACTATCACTCCTCAACTGTATTGTGCTGGTGGCATTAATATCTTTGCTAAGGATAATATTCAGTGAAACATCTGGCTGCTTTTAAAGATGAACTGCAATGTTGACACAGCAACGCTACAGGTTCCATGTGTGAAAGGGGCTCATGATTGACAACGACGTTCCCACACTGCCACAGGCTGCTCTCAGTGCATAGAACTGCAGACATGGAGCACACCTTTTTATAGTGTCAAGCGTAAATGTTTTTTGGTTTGAGGGGGGAGCAGTGTTACTAGTGACTAGGGACTGTGTAGTGCATTGTGAGGAAGGTTGTGCATCAGTCTGAGATTGTTCTTTGAGGTCTGCTCTTGGGATTGGAGTGGGGGGATGGGGGGAATAGAGTACGATGGTGGTGGTGGGGGCGCGGTGTCCCTAGCCCTGTTGGCTTATGAGAGGGGGCAGTCTCGGTACAGATGTCCCCTCGCTCCGCACAGATTACAGGGCTTGGGGTCATGGCATGCGCTGGTCTTGTGTTCACCTCCACAAGTTCTACACTTAACCACTGTGCAGGCTGCAGCTAAGTGACTTAGCTCACCACAGTTCCTGCACAGCTTGGGCATGCCATGATAGAAGACCACGCCCCTATTTCTCCCCAGCGTGATTGTGCTGGGGATATGACTTACTCCCCCCACTGCAGAGGGATCAGTTTTCTGTTGAACCAACCATCTCCGAGCCCCAGTCCACACACCATCCTCATCCAGGACCTTTCTGGCTTCAGATTTTACAGTGGCATATCTGTCCAACCATGTTGCCACATCGTGGTCCTGTACAGCCTCGTTATAAAACTGCACAGTGACCACTTTGGACTCCATGTCAGGTGAGTCTGACGGCATTGTGGCGGGGCATGCCTGGTGCCATCCTCCCTCTCTCCGTGTCCAGACTCCAACTGAGGACAAAAGGAACACAGGACAGCACTCAGGAGTTGGTTGCCCGTCCCTTAGAACTTGATGTGCAGACAAAGAGGGGCCGACAGTGGCTCCCCCCTCTGCGTGGGGACCTCCCTGTACTGCAAGGTGCCAGGCATTCATCCTCAATTGAGGTCTCAGAAGACACCGTCCATTCCAGGAGGTGCACTGGTCCTTCTGTCTGCTCCTTGAGCTCGTCCTCCAGGTCTGGCCTGTTTGTCCTGCTGCTATCTGCTCTCCCCCAAACGCTTACGGAGTCCGGCCTCTTCCGCCGGTCTGGTGTTCCACCACAGCTGTGGTCAAACCACTGGTACTGTAGTTCCCCACCAGACCTTCAAAAGAGAGGAATAGATGAGAGAGAAAAGGGACACTCGCTCCAGTGACAATCCACCAGAGTATGAGGCGAAAGATTTGTGCTGAATGAAGAGAAACCCCAGCACATGCCAAGAAAAGCAAAGTAGCAATAATCACGCCTCGGATGCACCTCATAGGCAACGATACTGCCGCTGTGCAAAGTTTCTTCTATAGTTTCTCAGTTACAAACTATAGAAATTGTTCCTGAAAGTATAGTCTTAACATCTACCTGCTACACATTGAGATCCAAGTAAACTAGGAACTGATTTCATAATGATTGCCCTGCACAATGCTCTTTGTGTTCACCACAAGATTTTCGTTCATGTTTTAGACATTTTTTTGGCCTAAAGCTGACAATTATTAGCTTTTAACATTGTAGGTTACTACACACAACGTTACACTGTAAATAAATATTTTATAAGTAGCATTATCTAGCCTATATATATATATATATATATATATATATATATATATATAAATTTTAAGAAACTTAAGTAATGATGAAAATCATTGATGAAATTCAATTTATGCTTGCATAACAGCTTATATCCATTATTCCGTTGATCAATTACTTGTACATGTTCCGGGTTGCAAGTAATTTCCACAATCAGCATGTCATTGCAGTGCGTACGTTGAGTCCAAATGATATAAACCATGTACCTGATCATTGAATATATTCAGCCAAACGTCACCAGTATTAACTGTAGCCACTGATGTGTGGATACAGGTGTTTTTGAACAAATACAACCGACATAATTATAATTATATACGTCTTGTCTAAGTTTTTCTTAAATCGCCTTTGGCATAAACACTAAATATTGGTTAACTAAAACACATTGCAGAATAGCTGTATTTCCATTATAATATAACATATATTCTACAAATAATCTTCAATCATAAGCAAAGAGACCACTCAGAACGCACCCCCTTCTCCCGAATTCTTCACAGAATCGGAACGGTCATCAAAGATAGAGAGCAGTTAATCAAAACCAATACTCTCTATCCACTTCGCGCTCAGAAGAGAACGCATTATCTCATCACTGTGGGTAGCGAGACCAAACACTTTCAAAACGCAATTCTCAGCTATAAACTATAGAAATAATCCCTGAAAGTATAGTCTTAATTTACTCATGTTACTTGTCAGGACCCTTTAAAGTATCAACTGGTTTCATCTACGGTTGCCCTGACTGATGCCCTGACAGTTTCACCAAACTCTATAAACACAGCAGTGTGCATCCGTGTGCTATCCATGCTTTGACACATTGTAATTCAGTTGGCAACTCACTCCAAACCAGCTGTGTGTTAATACTGAGGGAGTTTATTTAGCCAAAGTGAAAATGCATGAGAGTTTGGCAGTTTTGTCTGTAAGCGTTTAAACGGTGCAGGAATCGTAGGCTTACTAATCGTGTGCTTCTAAAGCGGATGTAGTAAAATGTAAACACAATTCCACCAAAAGTTTCATCAAAGGCATTTATATTTCCCCCGTGGCAAACGATTGACGCAGGGCCTTTAACGCCCCGCAGTGGTTAGGTATTTCCCAGTAAGAATTACACTGGCAAAGCTTAATCCAAGATATGAAAATAATTCAAAATCATCAGCTTCCTTTTGCTGATAACTAGTAGCTTTCATCATTGTACTGCACGCAACGCATACTCTACAAATAAACATTTTTCTCAGCAGCTTTGGATGGCCAACATTTTAAAGTCCCTTGCATAGTCAGGGAAACAACAAACTCATTCATATATTGCAGTTAATTTGTAGTTAACATTCAGCAATAGATGTCATGATGTGGGGAGTACACTTTGCTTTATATGCAAAGCTGTAGTACTTTCACACGTGACAAAATACTAAAGTATAAACTAAAGCATTAGCTAACATTTACGGGGTGGGCAAGTTACATCCATACTCATTAACTGATGGCTATCTAGCTAATGCTATCTACACAGCTAGCTAGCTAGCGTGTCCATTCATCGATGTAAACTTGTAAACATCAATTTTTCTTGCAAACTAGGTTAAATGTATGGCGATATTCGGGTATCAATACTAAGAGCTGTGTTCCGAGTAAAGTTCAAGTTTGTTGGAAGCCATTATTACATTGTTAACGTCGGATTGCTGCAAAATTTACCTTCTTCTCAAACGCTGTAGCTGAGGAGAACATTCGCAAGTTTCTTCTTCTTCTTCTTCTTGTCAGTTTTCAGCAGTGTAGACGCAACTAGGCGTATTACTGCCCTCCACAGGATAGAAATTTAACAATTGCAGCTCGGGTCCTAGGCCCTATTATCGAGGAGCTATTGAACTTGAAAGCATTTGTCAGCTGTATTCCGTTCAAATATCAGTTTAAATTCATAATTGGAAATATTAGTGTAAAATTGCGCGAGGTAATAATGCACAAAGCATAGGCTCTGCATCTTGTGGCCATTGTTTGTGAACAATTTAGAAGTGGTTTGATGGTCCTAGGCCCTATTATCTAGGAGCTATTGAACTTGAAAGCATTTGTCATCTGTATTTTTTTCACAAATCAATAGACATACCTAACTGGAAATATTCGTGTAAAATTGCATGAGGTAAAAATGCACAAAGCAAAGGCTCTGCATCCTGTGGCCATTGTTTGTGAACTATTTAAAAGTGGTTTGAAGGTCCTAGGCCCTATTATCTAGGAGCTATTGAACTTGAAAGCATTTGTCATCTGTATGTTTTTCACAAATCAATAGAAAGTCCTTACTGGAAATATTATTGTAAAATTGCATGAGGTGAAAATACACAAAGCAAGTCTCATCCTGTGGCCATGTTGCAATTTAGAGGGTTGCTGGCCTTATGGACTATAACTGAAGCTTGTAGGATTTCTTCATATCGTTTAATCTATGGAAATACTGTAAATTGCTGAGTAAATGACAAGCATATTGATTGGGGCATTTACTTCAGGTTGATGGTCCTAGGCCCTATTATCTTGGAGCTATTGAACTTGAAAGCATTTGTCAGCTGTATTTTTTTCAAATATCAGTTTAAATTCATAATTGGAAATATTAGTGTAAAATTGCACGAGGTAATAATGCACAAAGCATAGGCTCTGCATCTTGTGGCCATTGTTTGTGAACAATTTCAAAGTGGTTTGAAGGTCCTAGGCCCTATTCTCTAGGGGCTATTGAACTTGAAAGCATTTGTCATCTGTAATTTCTTCCAAAATCAGTTGAAATACATAATTGGAAATATTCGTCCTAATTTGCATGAGATAAAAATGCACAAAACATAGGCTCTGCATCCTGTGGCCATTGTTTATGAACAATTTAGAAGTGGTTTGATTTTCCTAGGCACTATTATCTAGGAGCTGTTGAACTTGAAAGCATTTGTCATCTGTATTTTTTCAAAAATTAATTGAAATATCAAACTGGAAATATTAGTGTAAAATGTATTCAGGTATAAATGCACAAGGAAAAGGCTCTGCATCCTGTGGCCATTGTTTCTGAACAATTTAAAAGTGGTTTGAAGGTCCTAGGCCCTATTATCTAGGAGCTATTGAACTTGAAAGCATTTGTCATCTGTATTTTTTTCACAAATCAATAGAAATTTCTAACTGGAAATATTATTGTAAAATTGCATGAGGTAAAAATACACAAAGCCAAGGCTCTCCATCCTGTGGCCATTGTTTGTGAACAATATAAAAGTGGTTTGAAGGTCCTAGGCCCTATTATCTAGGAGCTATTGAACTTGAAAGCATTTGTCATCTGTATTTTTTTCAAACATCAATTGAAATACCTAACTGGAAATATTCGTATAATATTGCATGAGAACGCATCAAAATCTATCAGATTCAGACTCCTGTGTTTGAGATCCCTGGTCTAAGGTATCCCTGTTAGGGGGATTGTAATGGAGGAGATTGCTGTAAATGCTCATTGTGCTGGTTATCTTGTTAATAACTTTATTTGAAAGTGCACAACAGAGCACTGTTTGCTCTCCTTCAGTCATATGTACCATGACAACCACCCTTTTGCAACCATAATACCCCAGGGGACTCACAGACAGATAAAAACACACACACACTCACACGCACACTCTCTCTCTCTCTCACTGTAATACGTGTGCATACGGGCCCCTGCGGAACAGGAACAGTTGAAATGCGAGTTCTGGATCTAAAGAAATATAGTTTTGCCAGGCGGTGCGTCAACACTACACTACGCACAAAACAAAGACACAAAAGAGCAAGATTGTCCACAGACAATAAGAAATGTACTCAGCGAAAACAGCTCTGGTTCTACACCTGCTGATTTTCCTGGACGTGAGCGGAGGGTAACGAAGAAGCAGTCATTTTTTACCTCCCCTCCGCCACTGTTCATGGAAGGAACAGCATTTACACCTGCTGCCCTCCCCCCTGCTGCCCTCCCCCCTCCCCCCGCTGCTCAACGCACAGACGAACCCGTCATCAAGTCTGTGTGATTGCATCTGCTGTGTGCCACAAACTTCATTCATTCCAGTCCCATCTGTTACCGTGGTTGCAATTATTAGAGCTGTCCGTATGAAAGGATCACGTGACCGCCATCTTAACTTTTTTTTTTTTTTCCCTCGGTCAATGGCTGTGTCAGAATCAGCCTCCTAACTACTGTGTCCTCAAAGTATGTACTGTCCACTAAGCATACTGCCTACTGTAAGGAAAGCAGAAATTAAGTCTTGTGTTGAAATGTCATTGTTTGCACGTATTGGTTCATTTGGCTTGGATTTGGTACAAAAATCTGCAAGTCACAAGTCATGTGGAGTAGTTCAGCGTTTGCCAAGTACTGCTGGAGAGAAATGTCCCCCCCCTCTGGCAGGACAGCGGAATGTGAAGTTGTAATGATGAACCACAATCGGGTACAGAGTGAACACTCCAGGATTATGACTTCTTTTGTGACAATTAATCTAGTCATTAATGCTGCCGAGTATTTCTCTTTAGAAGTAACTGCAAATATAAATATGTAACTATGTAAAGATTACCTTCCAGGAAGTACCAGTCAGAAAGCAGTAAATTACTGTAAATTATTCCTCCCTATCGCATTCCTAGCCCTGGCTTTTATACTTAATTGAAAATGTCACCACCACTCAGTCCAGCATTAACTCTGCAGCCACACACCATAGACCCTTTATTTTTCTTTATATTTGTCTCAGAACTCAGAATTTTATACACTATGAGGCTTTCACTGGGTTATGAATGGTGATAATGATAATTATCCTCTCGCTCATTTGTGAGTCTGTGAAACTGAATGGGAGAGCCATTTAAATGAGCAGTGATTGGCTCATGTTAATCAAGGTTAAAATGGCTGAAAGTGTCAAACAGATGTCACCATGGGCTGTCTGATATGCAGCTGTGGAGTTGTTACTCATGACAGCACAGACTCCCCCAGAGCCCCAGTGTACAGTGAGCATTAATAAAACGTACGTTTGAGATTAAAAAAGGACAATGTCCAGGTTCTAAAAAAGTCATAGGAGACTTCAGCTTCTTTTAACTATTTTTAGTTGGAGCTACTATATGCTGTCAGTAACCCACTGATTTGAACCAATCATTGTTTGATTAGGCCTATAGTTTGGTTGATGTAACCTCGCCCTCCATCGCCAGTATGAGAAAAAGCCAACATTGATCCACTTTTCACAAATGCACCACTAGATGTCAGGTACGAGCTGCTTACATATTGTCTGTGGCCATCAACGAGGTAAGGTGCATCCATGCTCCTTTAGCGCTAGAAGAGGCACCCTGAGGAGCACAAACAAGCTTTGATGTCACCTTTACAAATCCGATATGAGCCTCAAATTTAGCACTTAACGTTGACTTGCAATAAATGTAAGTGTTGCACTTTTTGCTTAGTTTTAATTATTTATGAACTCGCCAAACTAAGTTTGGGAAGAAAAAACTCATTTTGGTTTTCATTGTTAGACAAAATTAAGGACAAGTGTTATTTGAATCTTAGTCATTGACTCAGAGATTGCAGGGAATAGGCCTGCCAGTAGAACACACTTCTCAATATATATATTTATTTAAGGGATCTGTGCTTTGATCAAAGCACACACAAATGAACCAGATATGCTTTCTTACTAAGAGGAATGACAGAGCCAGCACCATGGCAACCAAGGGCAGGGCTTCCTGTGACATCATTACTTTCTCTTTTATGTCATGCAAGGGATTGAGCAGTTGGCCCAGTCTGGGTTTCTCTGGACGTCATATGAATACAGCCATTTATGTATTTGAAATACAGTGAATGTATTTGAAATTCATGCCCTTGTTAAAGATTAAAAACTTTTTAAAAATTGAGTTTTTTGGGATTGCATTGGGGGTTTTTTGACCATCCTTCCAAACCGAATCTTTCAAGATCCTTCAGAAGCATTCTTTCGCACTTGTGGACTGCCCTCTTCCTAGAAATCATTATTTTGCCTCAGAAAGAGCCCCAAGGCACTTAAATGCAAAGCTACCATAGAATATCGAAGATTCACCACCAGATTTTACCATAGACATGATGTCCTTTTCACCATATTCATCCTCCTTCTGACACCAAACCCTCCACTGGTACACACAGCCAAAAAGCTCCATTTTGATCTCATCTAACCATAACATCTGGTCCCAATGCAAGTTGAGCAAACTCCAGACATTTTTTTGTTGTTGATTGTCCTTACTCGAATCTTTTCTTTCCGGCACCCCTTCACAAATCTGATAAAATTTTAAGACTTTGCTTCCCCAAGATGCATCTAGGTTTTATAGATCTCCAACTGTGGCCCTGGAATTTTACTTAGGCCCTCAAACCTCCTGCTCTCAGTATGTGTGCTCATTTGTGTGTGTGTGTGCGTGTTGGGGTGGGGGGGGGTCATTACCAGCACAGAACACTCCTGGTCCTGTACGCTGTCACTCGGGATACCCCCGCTGCCACCGGTCAGCGACGTGGCTTTTATTTGCTCCCAGAAATCTTCCCCTGCGCCTCTAACTCGTCTCTCCGTCTCTCGTGCGTGTGGCAATGGCAGACAGGCGGCTAATCAGCATGGCGCTTTTCATCCTGCCGTCAGACGCCGAATGATAGGAGAGTCGCAGAGTTACTGAACTCCCTTACCCTCTCTTTCTTTCAACCGCACATTCTCCTTTAACTTCTCCTTCCCACTCTCCCCTTCAAAGCCCCCTGCTTTACGTCACCCTCAAACCCTTGTTGCTCTTCTCTTTATTCTACACTGATTTTCTTCCTTTTCTGTCTGTGCAGGTTCTCCCACCTGACCTGACCTCACCTTCATCCCCCAATTGGCTGTCCCCAAATAGCTGGACTTCCCCCTCCCCTCTCTCTTTCACAAACATTACATTCACTTAGCAGGTGTTCTATATAAGGGCATCCATGAGCAGCAGTTAAATAGTCTTGGTAATGACAACACAACATGCGTCTTTTCTGAACCAGTAATGTAGGTTTACATTGGCAGTATGGAATCATGGGATGGCACATGAGCAATCCTGCTTATATGATAACAACCACTGAATGCATCAAAACAGTATGCGCACTATAAATTGCTGATTATTCACATTAGCGTTTACAGAGCCGTTCACGGGTGTGTTACTTCTATAGTCTTCCCCGGTCTGCTGTATCTTCATTCCCTCCGGAAGGGATCCTAACCAGCAGATCCGGCCAATCACAGCTATTTTGGATGTGTCGCTGCCATCCCAGTCGCTTGTAAATGGGACGTTTGGGGGAAACTTTGGGCTTTTTTCCGTAGAAACTGGGTCGGTGCTTCTGACCTGATTTAGAAGTCTATGCAGCAAGATCTTCTATCTGTCGGAAATAAAAGGAATTAAAGGAAATGATTCATGCTCGTTTAAAATTTAAAGGCTGATTTCTCTGCCGCCACTGCCACCTCACAATCTCTCTTCCATTTTAAATATCAGTGGCCTACAGTATTGGGAGTATATTAGATTTTCACCTGTGTGGTGTCTTGCATTTAAATTCTGGTGTGCATGGCGATTAATGTGAGCGAAGACCACAAGGGGGCACCACTGAGCCCCCAACGCTAGGCTGATGACACCCTTTTTAATTTAGGAGCACGGCTAACTGCCCGTTTAATTAGAGCAACGATTTCCTCTCCCTCCACCCACGCTACTGCGAGCCTTGCAATGCTACACGGCTGCGGTGCACCGCCCAGGCGGGCGCTACGCCTTTCGGTCGTGGATGAGGCGAGCTTCGCCCCCTCACAGCGAAGCCTGTTGAGAGCACGAAAACAGCTACATAAATGCGCTCCATCATAATCGTCACGCTCAACTGTCCTGGGCAAGGAAGGTCAGAGGATTTGTTTCGACAAAGTCTCTGTATATAGATATAGAAGAAATGATCTAATTAAAATGACAACCTGATGTGTGTTTTAGGGGAAGCACAGACTTGTATAACGTAAAGCTGTGAAGTTCTCCCTCCCGTCCCCGCTCGGATCGGATGAGCTGTCCAAGTGAAATACCGTCCGCACGCTCCGGCAACTGACTGGGGAGATATGAACGCAGGCATTTCACTTCCCTGGAAGTTGAGCTTCACAGTGCAGAATCAGCTTCGTCTTCTTTAGTGGGCGGAGACTCAGAGTTATGTAAATGACATAGTGGCATAGTCATTCAGAGTTATGTAAATTACATAGTGGCATAGTCATTCAGAGTTATGTAAATGACATAGTGGCATAGTCATTCAGAGTTATGTAAATGACATAGTGGCATAGTCATTCAGAGTTATGTAAATTACATAGTGGCATAGTCATTCAGAGTTATGTAAATTACATAGTGGCATAATCATTCAGAGTTATGTAAATTACATAGTGGCATAGTCATTCAGAGTTATGTAAATGACATAGTGGCATAGTCATTCAGAGTTATGTAAATTACATAGTGGCATAGTCATTCAGAGTTATGTAAATTACATAATGGCATAATCATTCAGAGTTATGTAAATTACGTAGTGGCACAGTCATTCAGAGTTATGTAAATTACATAGTGGCATAGTCATTCAGAGTTATGTAAATGACATAGTGGCATAGTCATTCAGAGTTATGTAAATTACATAGTGGCATAGTCATTCAGAGTTATGTAAATTACATAGTGGCATAGTCATTCAGAGTTATGTAAATTACATAGTGGCATAGTCATTCAGAGTTATGTAAATGACATAGTGGCATAGTCATTCAGAGTTATGTAAATTACATAGTGGCATAGTCATTCAGAGTTATGTAAATTACGTAGTGGCACAGTCATTCAGAGTTATGTAAATTACATAGTGGCATAGTCATTCAGAGTTATGTAAATTACATAGTGGCATAGTCATTCAGAGTTATGTAAATTACATAGTGGCATAGTCATTCAGAGTTATGTAAATTACGTAGTGGCATAGTCATTCAGAGTTATGTAAATTACATAGTGTCATAGTCATTCAGAGTTATGTAAATTACATAGTGGCATAGTCATTCAGAGTTATGTAAATTACGTAGTGGCATAGTCATTCAGAGTTATGTAAATTACGTAGTGGCATAGTCATTCAGAGTTATGTAAATGACATAGTGGCATAGTCATTCAGAGTTATGTAAATGACATAGTGGCATAGTCATTCAGAGTTATGTAAATTACATAGTGGCATAGTCATTCAGAGTTATGTAAATTACATAGTGGCATAATCATTCAGAGTTATGTAAATTACGTAGTGGCACAGTCATTCAGAGTTATGTAAATTACATAGTGGCATAGTCATTCAGAGTTATGTAAATGACATAGTGGCATAGTCATTCAGAGTTATGTAAATTACATAGTGGCATAGTCATTCAGAGTTATGTAAATTACATAGTGGCATAGTCATTCAGAGTTATGTAAATTACATAGTGGCATAGTCATTCAGAGTTATGTAAATTACATAGTGGCATAGTCATTCAGAGTTATGTAAATTACATAGTGTCATAGTCATTCAGAGTTATGTAAATTACGTAGTGGCATAGTCATTCAGAGTTATGTAAATTACATAGTGTCATAGTCATTCAGAGTTATGTAAATTACATAGTGGCATAGTCATTCAGAGTTATGTAAATTACGTAGTGGCATAGTCATTCAGAGTTATGTAAATTACGTAGTGGCATAGTCATTCAGAGTTATGTAAATTACATAGTGGCATAGTCATTCAGAGTTATGTAAATTACATAGTGGCATAGTCATTCAGAGTTATGTAAATTACGTAGTGGCATAGTCATTCAGAGTTATGTAAATTACGTAGTGGCATAGTCATTCAGAGTTATGTAAATTACATAGTGGCATAGTCATTCAGAGTTATGTAAATTACGTAGTGGCATAGTCATTCAGAGTTATGTCCATTACAGTGAGCTACAGACACAGGCAGAGGTCGCAGTGATGTTTCCCTTAAGCCTCTGAGCTTACAAAAAGAAAATAAGAAAAGAAAACAGCAAGTGCCAGTTTGAACTTTCTGGATTCTACTGAACCCCCCCCCCCCCACAATCCTCCACGATGGGAGATTAATGTATTTTAAGGACAGTGTCTTTTAAGGGAAGTGTGGAAATCCTTTAGCCTACCACACACACCTGTCTTGTCGTAACGCTATATTAAAAATCCTCAACCCTGCAGCAAAAGGCAGGGTCTGTGCTGCTGTTCCAACAAAATGCCATAGCACTCAACATTCAGCTACTGTACCTCTAAACACTGATGCTGTATCACTTAACACAGCTGCTGTGCCGCTCAGCACTTCTGCTCTACCACTTAACACTGCTGCTCTACCATTCAACATTCTGCTATTGTACCACTTAACACTGCTGCTGTACCACTTAACACAGCTGCTGCAGTAGAACTAAATCCAGAATCCAGCACACAGAGTGGGTTACGGAAGCAGAGCGCTACAGGATGGTATGAAAAGGCACTGAGTCTCACTCTGAAACTGTGCCACTGAACCTCATCCACTCTAATTACAATCCGATTTCTGACTTCAATCTGATTACAGTTTCTTGAATGAGCATTCTGATTGGTTGATTGGTTACATACCACACTGATGGTTGATCCTGATCATTCACAAGCATGAGGATAAAACCAAGCCTGCTGTCAAAATGAAGAGAGAGTGTTCATATGCATTTTCTTCAAAAATACTTATGGATTCACACAAAGGGAGGTAATTTCACACATGAGAATAATGTGAACAGAAATGAAAAATGACACACTTTCAAAATGACATTACACATACGCACACACACACACAAACACAGACATGCACATAAAGACACACACCACATGCATGCACGCACACACACACACACATACATACACACACACACACATTGTCAAATGGACATTAGAAATGGGACACCAATTCCCATAAGGCCTAAAATTGAAACTCAGACTCAGATTAGTTTTTGATTGTCCCATTTTTGAAAAATGAGAGGAAATGTACTTTTCTCTGGTCATCTAATTATTTCATCTCTTTTTGTTACAATAGGCCAGGGGATGGCATGTTTTTCCACTCGTACACAGGGCAAATATTCCAGGTTCAGTGCCATCTCTTTGTCTGCAGTACCACTTATCACCAAGTGGGGGCACCCCACATGCTGATTCTACCATTAGTGGTGGACAAAAAGCTTGGAGGTCAGCCAACAAAAATGATACGCAGGGCTCCAACAAAAAATGACACTCCGATTTAACACCCCCCCCCCCCCCCACCCCCTTTCTCCCTTTGTAAAGAATGGATTCAGAAAATTTAGCGGAGGCTGCAGTTCAGATTAAACTAAAGCAGGACTCCAAATTATTCAGTCATGTCTATATATGGAGTAAAAAACAGATTTATCTCTATTTCACAGTGATTCCAGTTCAAAGGATGCCTCCATTCACTTTAATGACAAAAAGATGAAGAGCTACATCTCAATAACATCATCACTTCAAATGGCCCATTGCAAATACACATGAGAGATTTGGGTTTAGTACCTGAAATACAGGTCACACTAATTCTTGTCAGAGTAAGACAGAAGATACCAAATTAGGATTTTGGCTGTAGGTCCCCTCTAGGGTGAAGGCAGTGCCTCGGTAATATTGTGTATGGGTGTAATGTGGACAGATACACGGCAGCCACCCCCGTTTGTGCGATTGGTACAAGCTCAGAAAACTAACAGGTAAGGGGTGGCAAGGAAATGAAAGGTCCTCAAAGATGGTAGAGTATGTAGAAGATGCGACGTCGGTAATGCAAGAAAGTGAGTTCACAGGAGCAGAAGCTAACCGCCAGCACGGAAGACTGGGACGGGAATGAGCCACATGCGCGGGATGGCGCAGGGATTAGCTGAACTGTTGAGAGCTCGCTTTGATTTCTTTGAGTGCTTTTCTAGTTATCTTAGCTCCCACGCTACCGCAGAAATCAATTACGCGCTTTTTACATTCACAAGCTTTTCACTTTTTTTCCTTCCTTATCTGTATGAGGTGGATTTAACTCCGGGGGGGGGGGGGGGCACAGAGGGCACGGTGTGCTTTCCAGGCCTGGCTGCTGCTCTCCCATATCAGACCTGAGAGTGTCACAGCCCTGTCTCATTTAGAGACACACCTACCTGTCACCTGTCTCAGTGTGTCACACACCTACCTGTCTCTGTACATCACACACCTACCTGTCACCTGTCTCAGTGCATCACACATCACCTGTCTCAGTGCATCACACACCTACCTGTCACCTGTCTCAGTGCATCACACACCTGCCTGTCACCTGTCTCAGTGCATCACACACCTACCTGTCACCTGTCTCAGTGTGTCACACACCTAGCTGTCTCTGTACATCACACACCTACCTGTCACCTGTCTCAGTGCATCACACACCTACCTGTCACCTGTCTCTCTACATCACACACCTGCCTGTCACCTGTCTCAGTGCATCACACACCTACCTGTCACCTGTCTCAGTGCATCACACACCTACCTGTCACCTGTCTCTCTACTTCACACACCTGCCTGTCACCTGTCTCAGTGCATCACACACCTGCCTGTCACCTGTCTCAGTGCATCACACACCTACCTGTCTCTGTACATCACACACCTACCTCTCTCTGCACATCACGCACCTGCCTGTCACCTGTCTCAGTGCATCACACACCTACCTGTCACCTGTCTCTCTACATCACACACCTGCCTACCTGTCTCAGTGCATCACACATGACCTGTCTCAGTGCATCACACACCTGCCTGTCACCTGTCTCTGCACATCACGCACCTGCCTGTCACCTGTCTCAGTGCATCACACACCTACCTGTCACCTGTCTCAGTGCATCACACACCTACCTGTCACCTGTCTCAGTGCATCACGCATCTGCCTGTCACCTGTCTCAGTGCATCACACACCTACCTGTCACCTGTCTCAGTGCATCACACACCTGCCTGTCACCTGTCTCAGTGCATCACACACCTGCCTGTCACCTGTCTCAGTGCATCACATACCTCCCTGTCACCTGTCTCAGTGCATCACACACCTGCCTGTCACCTGTCTCTGTGCATCACACACCTGCCTGTCACCTGTCTCAGTGCATCACGCACCTGCCTGTCACCTGTCTCAGTGCATCACACACCTACCTGTCACCTGTCTCAGTGCATCACACACCTACCTGTCACCTGTCTCAGTGCATCACGCACCTGCCTGTCACCTGTCTCAGTGCATCACACACCTGCCTGTCACCTGTCTCAGTGCATCACACACCTACCTGTCACCTGTCTCAGTGCATCACACACATACCTGTCACCTGTCTCAGTGCATCACACACCTGCCTGTCACCTGTCTCAGTGCATCACACACCTCCCTGTCACCTGTCTCAGTGCATCACACACCTGCCTGTCACCTGTCTCTGTGCATCACACACCTGCCTGTCACCTGTCTCAGTGCATCACACACCTACCTGTCACCTGTCTCAGTGCATCACACACCTGCCTGTCACCTGTCTCAGTGCATCACACACCTGCCTGTCACCTGTCTCAGTGCATCACACACCTACCTGTCACCTGTCTCAGTGCATCACACACCTACCTGTCACCTGTCTCAGTGCATCACACACCTGCCTGTCACCTGTCTCAGTGCATCACGCACCTGCCTGTCACCTGTCTCAGTGCATCATGCACCTACCTGTCACCTGTCTCAGTGCATCACGCACCTGCCTGTCACCTGTCTCAGTGCATCACACACCTGCCTGTCACCTGTCTCAGTGCATCACATACCTCCCTGTCACCTGTCTCAGTGCATCACACACCTACGTCACCTGTCTCAGTGCATCACACACCTGCCTGTCACCTGTCTCAGTGCATTACACACCTGCCTGTCACCTTTTTTCAGTGCGTCACACACCTGCCTGTCACCTGTCTCAGTGCATCACACACCTACCTGTCACCTGTCTCAGTGCATCACACACCTCCCTGTCTCCTGTCTCAGTGTGTCACAGCCTTGTTCATCTCACCCATCAGCAATATCCAAAATCAATTATATTTTGAAGGCAGCTCTGCCTATGAGGCAGAAGAAACTCTATTGGTTTGTTCTTGCATAGTGGGCGGGCCTATTGTCTCAGTGCGTCACGCACCTCCTTGTCTCAGTGCGTCACGCACCTCCTTGTATCAGTGCGTCACGCATCTGCCTGCACACAGCGCACCGGCTTGTAATCCGCTAGAAGCCTCCCCTCGCTCTGTGACGTCCTCAGCGACGTGCTAGACAACCCCCGCGGTGCAAGCGAGGCAGCAAAATGAATTCCTCTCAGTACCCACAGACAAAACATAATCATTAATAATTCAGGCTGCCTCGCTGTCAGGTTTGTATTTCTTTGATTCTGAAGTGCCCTCTGCGTACAAAGGCGGGATTCACCTTGGAGGACAAATGGGGTCAGCCCAAAATAATAAAGGGCCTAAGCGAGTGAGAGACAGAGAGAACAAGCCTTGAGGGAGAGGGGGGGAGAGAGCCAGGGAAAGAGGGAAAACAAGCCAGAGAGAGAGAGAGAAGAGAGAGGGAGAGAAAAGACAGAGAGAGACAGCTAAAAGCGAGTGAAAGAGATTGAAAGAGACAGAGAGAGAGCTGAGAGGGTGAGGAAGGGAGAGAAAGAAACAGAGAGGGAGCAAGACAGAGAGAGAGAGAGCCAAAAGCGGGGGGGGGGGGGGGGGGGGTTGGGGGGGGCAGAGACCTGGGGGCAGGGGGGTGTTATGTTAATGCAATGGGAAAGGCATGATGAATTTTCAAGGGCTTATTTTTCTGTGCTGGATGGCAGGTCTAATCCTTCCTATCTTACTGCACCACAGCTGCATCGGAGAGAGGGCGCCTCTACGCACAAACGCACGCACCTGCGTGCGTAAACCCAGCGTGCGTGCGTGCGTGCGTGCGTGCGTGCGTGCGTGCGTGCGTGCGTGCGTGCGTGCGTGAACAGCCGCACGGTCGCCACACTCAGGAACGTGCGGAAGCGTTTATGTCTCCCCACAAAATGTTCCGCAGACGATTTTCTTGAACATCAAAGCGTCAGGACAACAGAGATAGCAAACCGCTGAAATGGAAATTCCGCACATTTTCAAACATTTCATCTTCCAGGCAATGTGCTGAACACTCCCCACCATAAACTCCCCCCCCCCCCGCAAGCACCCACAGACCACAACCATTCCCCCTTTACCATAAACCACTCATCTTCATTCCGGGTCACTGTTGGGCCACAGAGTTTTTGTTTTTGTCTTAACATCAGCAACCAATTCAGACCCAAGAAACCAGGTGAGGTGAGGTAACTATTTAATCAAATGCTTCAAATTGCTAAATTAAGTGCGGAGTAACAACAAAAACCAGCAGACCCTGTGGCCGGCCAGGACCAGGGATGAGGATCACTGCCTAAACCCGGGGCGGCCCGAGCCTGTTCCGGAAGATCCACCATCCTGTGGGTTTTCATTTCAACCCTAATTTGGCACACCCTGAGTCTACTAATTAGCTGCTAAACAGCATCTCCGGCTGTTGAATGAGGAGTGCTTTCTTTGGGTTGGAGTGAAAGCCTACAGCACGGTAGATCTCCGGCTGTTGAATGAGGAGTGCTTTCTTTGGGTTGGAGTGAAAGCCTACAGCACGGTAGATCTCCAGCTGTGAATGAGAGTGCTTCTTTGGGTTGGAGTGAAGCCTACAGCACGGTAGATCTCCGGCTGTTGAATGAGGAGTGCTTTCTTTGGGTTGGAGTGAAAGCCTACAGCACGGTAGATCTCCGGCTGTTGAATGAGGAGTGCTTTCTTTGGGTTGGAGTGAAAGCCTACAGCACGGTAGATCTCCGGCTGTTGAATGAGGAGTGCTTTCTTTGGGTTGGAGTGAAAGCCTACAGCACGGTAGATCTCCAGCTGTTGAATGAGGGGTGCTTTCTTTGGGTTGGAGTGAAAGCCTACAGCACGGTAGATCTCCAGCTGTTGAATGAGAGTGCTTCTTTGGGTTGGAGTGAAGCTACACGGTAGATCTCCAGCTGTTGAATGAGGAGTGCTTTCTTTGGGTTGGAGTGAAAGCCTACAGCACGGTAGATCTCCGGCTGTTGAATGAGGAGTGCTTTCTTTGGGTTGGAGTGAAAGCCTACAGCACGGTAGATCTCCAGGAGCCAGGCAGGGCAACCCTGCCTTAAGCTCTGTCAGTGAAGCATGCAGCTAACCTTAGCGCCTCCTCAAACCACATCTATCACAGGGATGTAAAACTCCATTTCAGGAAAGCTGGTTTGTTTCTTGTTTTTTGTTCCAACTAATTATACTGGTTTAATTTTGAAAACAGCTGGACACACCAGTGCTGGTTCATTCCTATATCATATAACACATAACAAGGCTGCAGCTCATGGCTTCATCAGAAATGCACCTTGCCACATACGCCACATCTCTTAACTTTGCACATTGTGATCACATTAAGACAGGTAAACCCCGTTGCACTCAATATTTATTTTAATACACTCATAAACCTGAGTGCATCTGTGCTGTAGCTTTAATTTAGCAAATGTAGGTTGAAAACTCTACTCTGAGCTCAATTTGCACATCTCATCGAACAAAAGATGTCACCTTGCCTCTAAAGGTCATTGTTTTGAACATTTTTTAAAATGTGAAATAGAAGGAAGCTTCCGTGCTACCCTGTAGCCTCTCTAAAGGGGCGGGGCTTGGTTTGCGCTCTTGGGAAAACGAGGCTCTTGAAGCGCTGCTGATCAGAGCCAATGGGAGCAGTCTTTCCTTTGGAAAAAAATGTATTCAACTTAATTAGATTTTGTAATTGGGGTGTAATTTATTGATTGACGGTTGACTAATACAACCATTGGAGACATCGAATCTCTGACAAATTAATGAAGGTGCAGAGCGATAACAAGGCAATCATATAAGCTGGCATCTGTCACGAGAGACTCAGCATCACTACCCAATAAATAAATAAATATGACGTGGCTGCATGTGCGCGTGATCGCATGCACGAGGAAATTAGTCAATAAACCGTTCAATAAATCTTTTCTACAATAATTACCGCCCACCACCTCTGTACATCTATATTATCTTATGTTTTAGTTTACTTTCCTTTTCTCTTCCCAAATCGATAGCTTCAATGCCGCGTCACCAGAGTCATCCGAGCACACATTTCCTCGTTATAGCGGTAAGCGACGGGTTGTGTGCAGTTTTGTGATTGCAGTACTATCGAATTCTGTCTATAGGTGGAGCTTCACCAGTGGATTTCACTTGATGAATTATTTGGAATGAAGTTCAGTCACAAATGTTATGTAACTCAGGCAGCGATCTTTTTCGTTCCAAATATTAAAGTATTGAATTTAGACGTCGTTTGTGTCATTAAATAAACTGTCAAAACTGCAAAGATAATGTTTAAAGACTGCATACAGCTTTATTTCGGTCGTCCTCTGTCGCATTTCGACGTCTTTCAAAACAACATCAAAATGCACGTTATTTCTCTATAAATTGCAATATCATGTTTACTTTCAAAGTGTAGGATAGATTATATACACGTATTTTATACAATTGTGTGTATCCTATAGCAAAAAAATAGAAAACATTATTTATGCACATATCACTTTTGTCTGCTAACAGTAGAAAACATAACTGTGTGACTGCTTATTATCTGTTCGCCTGTATCAGTCTCAGATCTCTTTTTTTTTTCTTCGTCAGCAATGGTACAGCGGGGAGGGAGGAAGAGAGAGGCAGTTCACCAATCAGCCGCAAATGCGTCAACTGTGTTACAGCGGGGCTCACGCTTAAATCAACCGCGAAGGTGCGCGTGTGGGCACAGGTGTATACATGCGTGGCCACTACAGCGCGTCACTTTGAAGGAGGACAGGGCGGAAGCGCAACGTTTGGGAAAGCGTAACCGTACCTACATACCAGAGGTGGTAACCGCGAAATAAATCTACTTGGACTGTGGAGAATTTTGGAATTATAATATTTATTCTACCCTGTGTGCTATCAAGATTATTGCACGCCTGTTACAACATATGTATTTGGATTACAGTGGCCAATTTGCAGTTCCAAAGCGGAGAAGCGCACAAGAAACTGCGTCTTGAAAAGGGAAAACTTGCGGATAAAACCATTATCTGCTGAATACTGTCATAAACCGAAATAGCCCGAATGCACTGCACATATTTTAAACCTCAGGAGTAGTCGGTGTGGATTTTTTTTCTGTTCACCTCCTAAAAGCAGGGAATACAAAGACCACCTCATAGAGCCATCGGCCCCTCTCCTGTTCACTACGTTCAATTAACCTGCCCAAGAAAAGAAAAGAAAAAACTGATGATGACGGAAAACAGTGAAAAAGAGAATGAACCACAGAACCGAGACCGCGAGAACTCGCATGGCACGATGTCCATACAGCACGCTTCTAAGGTAAGGTGAAGATACGTACCTAATCCGGAAAGGGTCCCGGCAACCTCGCTAGTGATGCTAACCACATGCGCTGCGTGCTATCAGCATCCGCATCTGATAGTACTACCACACATGCACCTCGTGTCGCCGCCAATATATAACTGTATACCAGTACAGCATTAGGGCAATACAACTACGGTGTGAATTTGGAAAGAAAATGGTGTTTTAAGTCAATATTCTATAGGCGCCACACGAGTAGGCGACCATTCATTACAAGGGATTCAAAATGCATTTATCTCGCCGTTATCAACGATTATTTATTGGCATATATTTATGGAAAGACTTTTTCCCAGCGTTATCATATACTATAAAACATTTTTTAATCAAGAAAAATCAAATATCATAAGGAAAATAAAGTAATGAGGGCAAGCATGTTGTCTAACTTCTCTCAGAATTGCAACAGGGCATGCGGATTTGTCCGAGTATTCTGAAAGTTAAATTTATTCCGGGCCACCAGAAGTAATTGGATTGCTTTTTCTCTATTAATCATCTTGGTTTGTCCTGCCAAGTTGGTAATATTTGTAAAAATATTCACTTATTAACATTATTCACTTGTTTTCGTCGGGATGGACTATTCTCTTGTTTATGTATAGGGATGGATTACCCAATCTGCAATGGCAGGTAGGCTAGGCAGTGCTACCCATTGTGTGTGCGCTCGTGCGCATGTGCAGATGTGCTTATAAAGTAACATATTCATAATCTAAATTCTGTCTGAGTCGTGTTATAGCCTATGTAAGTATCGGTTATATACGGACTATAAAGGCTTGTTAACGTTGTAGGTAATTGCCACGTTCTTTTAGTGCGACCTTTAATGAAAACCCAATGTCACTGGTTACACGTTATCGTTCTCACTGCGTCACCTAACTTGGAAAGGAGCGCTCCTTTAATTGTCGATTTGAAATTTAAGAAGAAAAAAAAAAAAGTATAAAAGCTGTTAGATATTATCATGCGATGGACTGGCGCCCTGTCTCGGGCGTATTCCTGTCTCTCAGCCATAGCATGGACTGGCCCAAGAGAGGACTGTAACAGCTCCGCGATCGCCCCCCCGCCGCCCGCCCTGCCCGCCCGCCCGCCCGCAGTAACCTGGAAAGAAAGGCAGGGGCGGGATAAGATGTTGTATTTGGCCCCCAAAAGTTCAGGGGTTGCTCAGCACCAACTAACACAGACCATACCTGACAAGCTCATCTGCCTCGGTGATTAAGGTTGAAAAATAATGCTTTATTTTCTGATTAAAATTTTCAAAAGTGCACTCAGTGCAGGGCGGAGCTTGCTGTATTGGTATGATTAGGAGCATTACGAAAAAATAGGACGTACTGTCTGGCTCTGCCACAGTAGTACAGTTCAATGCCTGGAGATATGGCTACTGCTGATCCTGCTGTGAAAAGCCATTGGTGTTCGAAAGAGGAACAACAAAAAATTTAAAGCTACTTTCATTTTTGTCTGGCATTTCATTTTAATGACTTTCACTTGAGAAGAATGCTTGTGTACGATACAAAACCTACCCTGCTTAATCAAGGATTAGCAAGGATGTTCTGCACTGAAACCAAAAACACTGTTATTTTGAAACACTTCTCCAAATTAATATAATATTCAAATAATATATATTTTAAATGATGTGTCAATAATACGTACACTTGCCTATATATTCTGAAGTGTTGCTATATCTTCTCTGACCTTGATAATATTCAATTCCTGTATATGTACAGTATTCCAGTATATACATATATTTTTGTAGTCCATGTGGGTGTGTGGCAGAGGGAGGATAAAGAAAGGCAAAAAGTGGGTGAAAAAGAGAAAGAGAAGGATGAGAATCTAGATGCATCTCACAGGTGGATCTAGGGAGAAGAACTAAGGTATTTGGAAGTTTCTTTGAAAGCATTCTAAACATGTGGAACATGGAAGAGAGAATGACAGGTGGAGTTTCACAGCACCCCAGTTTGTGTGAGAATGGTGCAGAAGTGATCCCTCTCTTATCACCAGTCTCCTGTACTCCAAGACCCCAAAACACACACACACACACGTACACAAAAACGCGAACACACGCACACAAGTGCTCACACGCACATGCACACACACACACGCATAAGTGCTCACTCACTTCAAAGGGCATGTATACGTCCTCAGAGTCTTGCAATCTATTCAAGAGCTGTTGATGTTTAAAATCAAACAAACAGATGAATCACTGATAAAATTTCATCGCTGTCCCCATATCAGCGGAGATGATTGGGATTTGATTGGAGAGGCTGGGAGGAAACGTGACTCATCAAGGTAACAGATTCCCACTCAACCTCCACAGCCTTACTCAGAACGCTAAATGGAGTGAGTGACTGTGTGGCATGGAGGGAGGAAGACTCAACTCATATACAAACCCCCCCGTGCAGCTAAGGGCTTGATCCCTGACCGTGATGCTTTCTGTACTATGACTCCATCTCTGTCTGTAACCCCCTCTGCTTCCCTCTTATCTGAAAAATACATAAGGGGTCAGGCTCTCTGCTCTCCAGTAAGAAATATTAATGAGGAATGGGTCAAAAGGAAGGTGGGGGACAGAGAGGTGTGGAGATGAGACTTTAGCTGCCGTCCTGAAACGTCCCCATGCGCATGGTTGCTTTTTACAGCATATCCCCGAAGGGATGTCTGTTTTAAAGAAACTGCCATGGACGTTAGTCATCAGTGGAGATTAAGGGGTGGCTGTGGGGGGGAGGGGGGCAGTGTCATTGCAAACCCTACACCCCCCCTCCATGGTTGGTGATTGGAAATCTCCCCCCCCCCCCAGCCCTCCACTCCAGGGCCAGGATAGGAAATGTGCCCCCCCCCACCTGGCCCCCAAGTTTTCACTGTTCCCCCCATGCTTAAACGTCATACTGCACCTTTTATGTTACCCTACACCCCAGTCCCCAGTGACAAATCAGTCCAGAGATACGTTACTAAATGCATTTAGAGAACCATCCCCGCCACCCGCCACCCCTCTCTGAATTCAGCTCTTCCTGTTTAGACTGTTCCCGTGGAGTCCCTGCCCTTTTTTCTCCTTGGGGGGTCAATTAAAATCAGATGAGTTGTCTCTGGCGTATCACTGAATGACGTAAACATGAGTCACACCTTTTGGGCTCATGACCATCCAGTAACACTTACCATCACACTTAGTAAGGGTTTCTTAGCCCACTGAGACATAAGAATGTCACTTACAGTAACTGCTGATTCATTTCCTCAAATGAAAATGAGCACCGAAGCGCTGTGTGAACTTCGTCCACAACCGTGCCAAACGAACACTAGAGATTTACCTCTCTCTGTTTCCCACAAGAGACAAAAACATCTCCGGTGATCCTAAAGCAATTTAAAACTGCCCGTTAGCAATACCTCAAACCATGTCAACATTTTAACTGGCGTGTGGAGTTGATAAACCCCTTACCTTCAGACTTTTCACTTGTACCTCCAGGGTACCAAAACAATTACCAAAACAATTGCATTCTCTGGGCATTGCTGAATAACTCTTTGATAATAAACTGCATGCTATAGGAGAGGAATGATGGATGTAACCATTCTCATATCCCGTTGGGAAGCAGGCAGGACGGCTCGATTCTAAACGAGTTTTCAAACGAAGGCATTTACAACGGCTTGAAAGCAAGGATGTGGGAAATGTTTCAAAGCAGCACAACGGTAGACTGGAAAAGCCTCCATATTAGTGAAACACAAGGTTTATATCGTCCACTGATGTTAGGTTTGCCAAGTGGAGAACTACTTTGTTTATTTGTCCGTTTGTCAAATGCGCAGGATATAATATCAAGGATACAAGTACGATGAAGTGCTTACTCATGCATACCCAGTACACAGTGCAATAAATCTTGTATTAAATAAACAACAAATAAGAATCGAGGCAAAAGACAATGGGCCTCATTCACAAAACTTTTCTTAATTTCTTCTTACTTTTGTTCTTTGTAAAAGTCCCCATGAAAAACCAACGAGGGACCTTAGATTTTCATGCATATCCCAGGTGTATCAGAGGATAAATGCAAATTGTTCGTAATTTGAAAGCATTTCCTATTCTTGTTGATTTGCATAAGGAATGAACGCCCTAGCCATCCCATTAAAGTTATGCCACCTGCAGGGTCGTGTGCCAACATCAGTCGTTCTTCGCAGTCCGCAAACGTGTCTGCACCACACATGCACGGTCCCTAAAGATGCTCTCTCTCCCAAAGGCACGATTAGCCAAGTAATCCAAAAGCAACAAATACTCCATTGATAAGTGCTAGGTTTGGCTGTGCGTTTGTGGGTCTTTATATATAATTAAAGGAGTACCATGGTGATTTTCACACTTTCTCGGTTTTATGTGCTATTTGCACAAGAGGCATTGAAGAAACACAATGAGCAAAGTATTAAATATGTCCGTTCTGTATTTTTGGAGAAATATGCGTTTTAAATTCATCATCCTATTTTCAACCGGTTGAGAAAGTTGTCATTTTTCTACGTCACGAATACAGTAACCACTCCTATTTCCACGCCCCGTAAAGAAATCTGACAGGACACACCGTCCTGCTGTTCAGACAATGCAAATATTTGACTAACGTTAGGTTCACTTAAATTAGAGTGCCTTTAGATTATTTCTGGTTATATTCATTTAGCTAGCTAGCTAACGTTAGCTAGCTAGGAGGTTTGCTTTCATAAGGCAATGCTATCGATAACGTTAGCTTGCTAGTTTGCTTTTATGAGGACGTTATAGTTGTGCTTTCATCTTAACTTGGCTAGCTAGATAGCAAAAATTATAACTGGATATAAGTCAACGTTCTTACCTTAGCTATCTATCGATACTTGATATACTACTAAGCTAGCTAGCTTGTGAAAATTCAGTCTCCCAAAGAGAGCGCGTATCATGGGGGTAGCTATGGTAACCGGGCACGGTCTGTCAATCATAGCTAACTGACAGTTCTCATTACCACGCCCAGACGGTTCGGGTGAATTTTTATAGTGGGAAATTTAGGCTTAGAAAAATACGTTTTAAAGTACATTGAAATGACTGAAGAATAAAAAAATTATGCACATTTGTTTTGTTGTTGCCTGAAGACAACTGGGAAGTGTCACGTTCAACCACCATGGTACTCCTTTAACAATCACAAAACATTTTTGATTTATTTACCCTAATTTGGAACCAAGACTAAAAATGAAATTGATGCCTCCCTCACTCTCTCTCACTCTCACTCTCACTCACTGACTCTATTCCTTTCTGTTTGCACCGTGATTGACAGCTGGAATGAAGCTCAAAGCAGACTGGGAGATTGAGTTTAACGGTCCCGTCTGGCCAGCAGGTTGAAGCAGGGACACTGTCAAATAGCAGGAGGCGGTGAAGGAGGGGTTCGGCGTCGACCTTTCTTTGTTGTCTCTGGGCTTTGAACGAGGCGCGTCTGTCTGCATCGCAAGTTTAGGAGCGCAGGTTTTTAAGAGCCGCACAAAATCACTCAGGGCAATCAAGTGGCATAAACAGCCCTTGACAGAGGAGATGTGGCCTTCATTTTAATGACGTCCTTCTCCTTATTTTTAGCAAGCCGCCACTCAGATATGCCCACAGTAACCCTCCCTGACTGCAGCAATATAACACTAAACGGGCTCACAATCAAACACTTAATGGGCTTACTCAGAAACAAAAATACACTCAAATGATTTTGTTAGAAAATAAAACAAAAATGTTAAGTCATTTTTAGCCAAGTAGCTAACATTATACCAGCTCAACAAAATTTTGGGGAAAGGCAAGGACCAGCTTCACCCATTAACAGATGAATATTAATTAAACTAGTTTATTAATTAACTTGATTTACCTTTTGGTGTACCTGAAACACATGTAAAAATGTGGGTGAAGTTCAATCTGTTTTTGATGGATCTCGAAACTGTGTGTGACTAACCCCCCCCCCCGCCAATTCCTCCACAGAAAAGGAGGGTCAGATATACTTCCCCCCAGCTGTCCCATATGAAAAAATGTATACTTCAGCAGTCGTGAAGTATAAATGTATAAACTTGAATTATACTTTACGTATACAGAAGTGTAATCATCAAGCATACTATTTCTTCACATGGGGTTGCGCAGAGTAAGCAACTAGTCACTCAGCAGCCAGGACAATCATATAAAGCAGGAATTTTTACCTGGGCATAAAAAAGGAGACTGAAGCGCTATCAATAAAATTAAACTAAAACAATAATAGAAGGTGCATTTGGTGTTGGGCTCTTGGTGAGTGTAACGAGCTAGAAAGATAGAAACCGAAGCACTCTTCTGATTAGAAATAACAACAAAAGGCCTTTATTAAACGGTGGGTTCTAATGAACGGCTAAAAAAACGTTTCGGCAAGCCCCTGTCAGAGAGCGAAGCGGGATTCCAAAAAAGACCAATCTGATAAATGGAGAAACTGGAACGCCCAGAGCTTTTAATCTGAGCCGTCTAGCGCATTTGATCGCCGGGACTAGAACCGTCCTTTTTGCCATCTGTGACTCGCTCCTCCTTCAGAGTCAGAGTGCCTAAGCATTGTCCTATATAAGAAGGGAGTTGGGGTCAGGGGGAGGGGACATTCGGTAAATGCTGTGTTTTAGGATTTATGATATGTCTGAGTCACACCATCTAAAAGGTTAAAAGAAAGCAGGGAGCTTGGGACTGGCATTTCAAATGCAGAACACGCTGTTCCTGTCTGTGCCAGTATGCGAATGATGTTCGTTTGCATCAAGTGAGTGTATGCCTGTTGATTTAAAAAACCATAATTGGAGCCCACAAGGCACAAAAACTGAGAGATCCATTATCAGGTCTGTGCACACCAAAATGAAAGAAGAACAAGAGCAACAGCACAAATACATTAAAACATATCGCGCACTATGCAGACCCTGTTACCCACAGTAAGTGTGTATACCAGGACTGGAGTAACCTATCAGATCAATTAGGTCAGATAGATCTGACACAGTTTTACAGACAAGCATAAGGACAAGTAATTGCGAGGGAGCAGAACAAGTCAAGCTGTCCGTTACACTCCAAACATTCAGCTATGTCATACGTATTGTCTGTGACTTCAGGAATATAGAGGAAATAGATCTGTCACCATTACACAGTTTTCTGATTCAAAAGACTACTCAATTTGCTTACATAATAACAAAAGAGGTTATACATAACATCATCTTCAGATGACAGACTCACAAGAGTTGGTTTTGAAGCATGAAATATAGATCACACCAGTTATGAGGACAGGACATACCAAACTGGTTTCTTGGAGGAAGTTCCCCTAACAAATACTGAAAGTATAATGTAATGCTTGAAGTAAGAGAGAAGGGACATGGTAGTAAGAATGGTGAAAGAGGAAAGGATGGAGAGAAGAGGGGAGATATAAGGAGAGGAGGGAGGGAGATAAGGAGAAGAGAAAAGATGACAGAAGGGAGGAGAGAATAGGAAAGGAGAGGGGGAGGCCCACTGCTCTCCAGGAGCAGTAATCCCCCCTGACAGGGTCTTACTCATACAGGAACTCAGAGACAGGACGAAAGGACTGAGAATTACCTTTGTGTGTGTGCGTATATGTGTGTGGGCGCACGCATGTGTGTGTGCGTATATGTGTGCGTGTGTGAGAGAGAGTCTCTGCGTGTGCATGTGTGTGTGTGAGAGAGAGAGTGAGTGTGTGTGCATGTGTATGTGCGTACATGTGTGTGTGAGAGAGAGAGTCTATGCGTGTGCATGTGTGTGTGTGTGAGAGAGAGAGAGAGTGTGTGTGCATGTGTATGTATGTGTGAGTTTGTGTGTGTCTATATGTGCAGTGTGAAAGTGTTTATAAGTGTCTATAATGTGAGTGTGAGAGAAATACTGAAGGTGAACATGCACTCTTAGGTTCAGTAATATCCTACTCGGTTTGACTGAACTGCTGCACAAATGATTTCTTGTTCCACGGTTTATGTGGGAAATGCATATAAAAAGAATCCCTGCCTCTATAATGAAGCATTAAAATAGGCGCTATGTTTTTACGAGCGCGCTACGTCTCTCTGCCGAAGAGGGACGAGCCGCACTCCCGCTGCTCATTTGTTTTGCCTGATTCATCTCCGTGCCGCAGCATCCCTCGCTAAAATTTCAGCCTGCTGCATCATTCATTTATTTATGCGAAGTTTCAGACGAGTTATTTTTATGCGCCTACCAAATTATATTCCTCTCGTTTTCAAACCTAATGCTCGCGAGACAACGGAGCGGGCTCGTTCTGTTCGCAAAGCCGGAGGATTGATCACCGCGAAGTTACTCGCAAGTCCCGCTTCTGTTAATTGCTGTTTGTTTGCTGAATGATGAATTGATCCTCTTCTCCGGAGCTATTAATATTGTGCTATGGCGTAATGAGGAGATGTGGGGTAGTTAGTGGGGCAGGGAGGGGCCGGGGAGCCTAGGGGAGCAGTCGGGCAAATATGACACTTTAATAAACACTCTCTCACGTACTGTACCCTTCCGCGCGGTCCCACAAGGCTCCGAATCTGGGTTACTGTTCACGGTTTGCGTCAGACAGGACCCCAAGTCTATAAAAAGCAGCACAGAATGCATCACTTTGGATATTTTCTCAAAACTGATATGAGTTATAGAAATATGTTTTAGTTAGTTAATTAGTTAGTCACAGTAGTTACTTAGTGTTCAGTGTACAGTTGCACAAACCGTCCACACCTCCAGAATAAAAAATTAAAATATGGGTTTAAATATAATCAGGGCTATGCTACATAATGCTGCCTTATGCTGCCTTATGCTGTACACCCTGCCATGCAGTGGAGATACATAAATTCATGGTCACAGGCACTAAGGAACTAAGGAGTGTTCCAGAATCTGCCAGAATGCCGCCTCTTGGCGATCCATTCCGAAGTCGTAAACAGCCCCTGCATCCTACCGAACCCTGTACAAAAATAACTTGAACTTTTGTTTGTGCTCCGTAGTTTGTTTCAGTTCTCAAGGTTCACTAAGAAAGGGTTAACAAGGACTCTTCCGCATGTCACAAATGAATCACCGCTTATTAAATCTGGTGTAATTATGTTCCAGTGCCGTAAATGGCACTGCCACGTTATCTTGATTGATGCGCTGCGCCGCGAAGAACCAGAACGCGACCTTTGCGTCTCCCTCTCCTGAGTTTCTGTTTAGCTGGGGAACATAATCAAAGGATCTTGCACACCACGTGCAATACTGTGACACAAATTGGTTTGAATCACTTAAAAGAGTTGACAGGTAACACAATATTGCCTAATGAACATGTTCTCTGTGTCTATATATTGCTACACGGAGTTCTTCTATAAGTTCCGAACCTCGATGGAAGCTCATGAATTATGATTTGCTGTGAGGTTCCACTTTAAACTACATCCCTGCAAAATTTCCTGGAGGTCTGTTATAAATCGAGTAGGTGGATTTGTTAGGTAATGAAAATATGAATTTATATGAAAAAAAAAACATTCTGGATGGCTTTGGATTTGTGAGCAATCTACTTTGCCTTTATTCAGTCCATCCAGTCCTGGTTTCAGTTTTGCCCTGAACACTTGGCAAAATTATTTTTTGTTACTACGCAATGCGTTGCATTCATATTATCCGCGGATATCAGGCTGAGACCTCCATGCATCATCATGGAATAGACAAATAACATAATAACCTTTCGTGATATTTTTCATCAGCTAACACCATCAGCAATTCTTCAGTCACCTTACATTTTATCCAATCCCCTGGCCTGTGTAGTTATTATTCCACGCCACTGTGCAACGCTGTTCATTTTTATGTCTTTTTAAACGAGCAGAAAGGGAAACACCTAGTTCTGGCCGACATTCAGAAAAACATTCTTCACTTGTACGATCCTTCAGTTGTTTTATTCTGAATTCTGCTGCATTGTTTTCAACCTGTACGGGGGTCTTTCAGTGAAGATGTGTATTTGACCCGGGTCTGTTCTTAAGTCTGTCCTTTTCCCCTTGTGGTGCATTTCTCTCCCTGCAGCTGCAGCGTCTGAAGCGCTCCCTGTCCTTTAAGACCATCATGCGCAGCCGGAGCGTGGACAACTTCTTCCAGCGGTCCAATAGCGACGCCCGCCTCCCGACTCCTGCCCCCCCCCGCCTCCCCGCTCCTGCACCGCCGCGAGGTCCCCCTCTCTCCCCTCGCCCTCCCTCAGCCCCAACCCGTCCCTGTGCTCCCGCTCCCCCACCCTGGCCTCCTCCCCCTCGCTCTCCGCCAAGCCCGCCCCCCAGGCCCGTCCCGTGGTCACGCACTGCTTCCTGGAGCACGTGTTCCGCCGGCCCACTTCCTGTCAGCTATGCAAGCACGCCATCGTCGGTAGGCGGCCGTCTCCATTTTTCCTCATTGCTGATTATCTCTTTTGAAGAGTAGGTTTTTTGGAATGTTTTCTCAATAATCTAAGTCAGTGTTCTAGAGCTCCATTGGTTTCAGTTACAGTGCAGAGGGTTACATCAGCATTAGAATGTTCACTGAAGAACATTCTAATCACATATTTGTTGATCATACACCTTAAAGGCTTAATGAGGAAATGCTCACCCTAATGCTTCATCCAATGGATATGTCATAAACACACATCAAGAGCTTTTTTCACTCTTTAACAGCTGAGAATATGAGATGCTCAGCAATTCAGCCGAATGCTAGAGGCCCACAAAGACAGACAGAGTCTGAAAATAAGAGTTTTAATCAGGACAAGGAACATTCTGGATTCTGCACATGATTGCTGGCAGGTTAGTGGATGCCACTGTGCCCCCATCCAGGGGGACTGTAAATCCAGAGAGGGGGGTTGCAGTGGAGGAAAGGACAACATCTGCGTCTCTGTCCTTTACACTATAATGTTTTCTAGCTTTTTGTTACAGTCGCTCATAGAAATAATAAAGGGATGACTCAATTATAATAATCAGAAGGATATTAATTCTCGGGTTTCATATGATGACAGAAACATTCAACAAACAACATCAGCATTGTTCACATCCATCCCGTGCGAACATTCCAATTTTTTTTTGTCATTTCAGTTTCTCCAGTAAGGAAGTCCTTTAGCAAAGTCCCAGGTATATGTAAGGCAAAAAGAGAGAAAGCAAAGTAAAAATAAAAATATACGTAATCCAAATTCGCAAACCAAAATGTCTCAGCAAAAACAGCAAAAAAAGGTTGATCTCACCCAAGTCTCCTCCACTGGTAGGGTCCCACGATGAGTGTCAAACGTGTGTGTGTTTGTGCATGCATGTGTGTGTGCGTGCTTGCTTGCACGTGTGTGTGTGTGCGTGCGTGCACGTGTGTGTGTGTGTGTGTGCATGTGTGTGTGTGTGTGCATGTGTATGCCAGAGTGTTTCAAGTGTTTGCAAGTCATTGTACATTTTCATGCATTGTTGCTAGTTCTTGAATCTCCTTCCAGGGTGATATATAGCTTTAGCTTCACCCCCCATTTTTTCTTTCTTTGCTCTTTTTTTCATTTCAGTAAACCTCTTCTGTTTGCACCTATGCCTGAATCTGATTATTTCTGCAGCCTCGGTTCTCCTGTTCCCTCTGTCTCTTTATTCTCCCATCTTTCAGAAATCTGGGTATATAAGGTATGGTTTCACAGGGACAGTCAAATAATAGCAGATCTTCGGTTTCTTCTGAGTGCTGAAAGCCATTGTTCAGCTCACACTGTCCATCGCCTCTTCATCATGTGTAAAAGACTGCTTTCCTTTGAAGTGGGCATAAAACATGGGTATGCATTCATTGAAAATATCCATTTTGTTTTTCAGACTTGAAATGAAAGCAGCTTTGATGTGAAATTGTATTCATCACCTAAAAAGCAGAGACTGATGTATTTAAGTGTGTGTATGTGAAATGTAAAGAACTGATCTTAGGTAAGACTTGACACTCACGCTGCTGCTTTGTCAGGTTGATCAAGGTTGTTGATGAGGGTCCTGCCCTCCTATTGGCTGGGGCTGTGCTCTAACCCCACCCCTGTTCCACAGGAAACTCCAAACAAGGCCTACGCTGCAAAACCTGCAAGATGGGCGCTCACCTCTGGTGTTCCTCCGAACTGTCCCAGCAGCCCTGCAACGGCAAGGTGAGTCGAGCGAGGAGCACATCACACAGGGTCCAATCAGCCAACTGATATGGCATAGATCTTAGTTAAAAACTAGCACTAATGCTAATACGTAACACTAGTGCTAATACTAACACATAAAACTTGTCCTAGTGCTAATACATAAATCTAGTGCTAATACTAATACATAACGCTAGCACTAATACTACTACATAAAATGAATGCTAATGCTAATTTGTAAAACTAGCACGAATACTGATAACCAAAACTAACATTAATAGTTATAAGTAAAACAACTGCCAGTACTAATACATAAAACTATGGCTGATACTAATATGTAAAATGAGGGCTAATACTACATACTAATACATAAAACTAACAATAATGATAAAACTCATGCTAATTCTAATGTAAAATATGCTTTAATATGTAAATGTAAAACTAGCCATAATACATGAAACAACTATTAATATTGACTTAGTGCATCCCTTTCTCCATCCAATGACTACTATTTCAATACTCTTGCAATACCACTTGCAATACTCCCTATTTTATTTTCCAATTTGGAATGCGTAATCACATTTACACACCTGGTCCATCCCTGCAGCTCAGGAGAGTGCAGCCAAACTCATGCTTACCCTGAAATCCCAGCAGTCAGCTGTCGTTTCTGTTCATTCATCAGTTAAACGTGTCCTTGAGCAAGAGAGCTTCAAGGGTTTAATTTTCCCTGTGGTGAACAAGCTGGCATAGGTGCAGAACTAGGGATATAAGGGTGTGTTGCAGAGACAATTCAGGGAATTCCTCCAATCATAACTCAGTGGTAAAAGAGAGGAGCAAATTACAGGTTGTAAACTTGTTTTAAAGCTCCAAGTTATTGTGGTAATGACGTTCTTTACCTTTGTAATAATGCAATTGTTCCCAGCAACAAACAGCATGCAAAAGTACTTCCTTCATCATTGTCCTTGCAGACAAGTGCGTTCATGTCACCGTGGTTACGTTGAGATAAAACCTGGCTTATAAAGAAAGCTGGCAAATTTATTTTTAACCTGAGCTTCGTCTGGGTGATAATGTTCTTTGCCTCGCAATAGCAAGGTTGTTATCTGAGAGTAATGGTATATTTAAGTGCCCCTTTTGTCATTGGTTCTGGAGGTGTTGATTAATTTACATAGCCACGGCCCTCCGATAAAGATGTGTCAAAACAGGCAAATAAAAGCAGACTGATTATCAATGCTGGTTTCCCAAGCGCAAAACATTATGGCTGCTTTTTACAATGTTGCGGTAAGGTTATGTTGAACGTATATAACTGTTATATATATATAAAATATATATAACTATATTTTTTAACCAGCCCAAACTTTCTGGCTATGTTGTAAAAGGTCCACATCACAGCTAAACGTTTTTATATCCCAGGAAAATGTTTAAAAGACATCTCCCCAAAGACCCAAAAATACATTTTTGTAGTTTTCCATGACCTAAAAATGTTTTAGAACCTTATTTATTTATCAGTGGAGCCACTGGGTCCTTGTCCTCTTCCAGCTCCAGATATCTCATCTCAAGCCGGGAGTCCAGTAGCTCACCATGCCTTACAGTCATGGGCATTCCTTGGATTCTGCTATAGCAGTGCTTTCACACTGTGTTGTACATGCTGTACAAGTACTGTACAGAAAAGAAGGAAAGGTCCTCATGAAGTCCTTTAAAAGGGTGCTGGGCCACCTCTGTTCTTTTATTAAATCTTTCCTGTTAAAGACAGGCTGAAAATGCACTTGAGCACATCCTGTTTCTATGAGTGCACACCCTGAGCCAGCCAGAGGAGGAGGGGCTCCCCTTTTTGAGTCCGGTTCCTCCCAAGGATTCTTCCTACATTCAATCTATGGAGATTTTGCTTATCGCCATCACACTTTTTGTGAGTTTAGTCCAACGTAAGTTGTGAAATTTGAAATTCTTTGTAAAATGTGCTCCATAAATAAAATTTCACTGGTTGATTGATTTGATTAAACTGGCTCCTCTTGCCCCGGCTTGAAATTTGTGGTCAACTGCTTAGCAGTCGCTCGTCCGTTTTGCCTCACACATCGAATCAAGCCACGGACGCGACTGACACGCGCCGGGGTGCCACCGCTGGGACGGAGATGCGGCAGTTCCAGGAAACACCGTTGGCTGCTGCATGGAGAGAGAGAGAGAGAGATAGAAAGAGAGCACACCTACACCAACACAAAATCCAATAAACCAACATCTTCACCCTTCCCCCTCACGGGTTCCGGGCAAAAACAATAAACTAAAACGACAAACTAAATGAAGAAACACCGAAGAGAGTAAAACAGAGCGACCGCTTGTCAGCACGCTGCTCGTAGCTGGCCCACTATTCACCAGGCCAGCTCCTGCTACTGTTCAGCGGTGGTTTGCTCTCTCCGGCATCTTCAGACAAACAAAACTGGAACTAAACAGAACGGAAATCAAAACTAGCTCTCTCGGTGTGAGCTCCCGGTCTCAGCCCTGAACTGTGGAAAGGAAAACTTTAAGCACATGGGCTGATTGGTTAGCACAACCCAGGTGCGTGTGCTCTCTCCACCAGCCGGCGCAGCCGAGACCAATCCGCTTCTCCGGCGGACCTATTGCCACAATGATATTCGTTGAGCATGCCCTTCTGCAAACGCTTGTTATTCCCATTGACTTCCCTGCCGACATCAGTTTAAGCACCATTGCTTATCAGTAATATTGAACTGTCTCAGTTATGAACTTCAAAGTCATTGTGGCCTCCTCTAGCATTTTTCAATTTTGTGTGAGACACAAGGCCAATACCAGCGAGGCATTGAACAGCGAAAGCATTGAAATAAACTAGCACAAAGCCAGCCACTCGTTCGGAGTTTAATGGAGAAAATTGGCCATCTTTGTATCGATTGACTGTTTTATGGTGGTACGATCCTCTCCATCCCGGGCTGGCAGGTTTAAGGAGATAAAACTCTTTTGCGATCTGGAAAATTCTGATTGGCTTGAAGGCATTATAAAAAAAATCAATGGAAAATTGTCACGGTCGCTAGGCATCTTTAAATTTCAGGGGGTTTGTTCCACTGCAGATCCATACGTAGTGACTGAGCTGTGCCCAGAGTTGTACTCCAGGACCAGAAGGCCTGCGGTGAAAATGCATACAGACATACAGGGGACTCATTTATAAGACACTGCATATAGAAAGAAAAACCCTCCTGAAAAGTTCATGCGGCACTCTTCATGCAGATGTATGAAATTTATGAAAAACAACATGATGTCAGAACGTGCGTGCAGCCACTGGAACTTTGATGACAACTTTGATCTTTTCACTCAGTTCATTTCAGGCATACTTCACATCAAATTGAAAAGCCCTCTAAAAATAATAGAAGAAGAATGTATAGAACTGAAGTGTCTTTGATACCCGGGTGTGAAAGTCTATCGTTTGTACGAAATGCACACATTTCATTATGGGTTTATATGGTGTAAATGGGTCTTAGCTATTGCACTTAATTGTCATGGATTCCACGGGTAGTAGGTTGCTCCACTACACCGTAAAGGTGTGTCTTATTGTATGGGCACACAATATGGCAGAGAGGAATGGTCTCCCTTTGCCCACTGACCCAAATCCTGACCCAGAACCATGCCCAGAACAACCCAATGCTGCCGCGATGCAGCTGCGTGTGGATAGGATTCGGTGCCTGTGAAAGGATCGGTAAGCTGCTTTTTTAAGAGTTTTCTTTTCATTTTTTAACAAGTTCTTTCTAAGGGAGATTTCTGCCAAAATAGCCTTAATGTCTCAGTTCTGGGGCACCATTGTCAGCTGAGCATGTCATGTCAGTTTGTGCCTGTAGCCCAGCACCTGTGAGGTCACGGCCGTTGCTGGAGTCACATGGCACACGAGGCGTTGGGGCCAGGAGCGGCCTCAGCCTCGCTCATCTCCTCACCACTGGCTGCACCCTGTCCTAAATACCCCCGAGTCTGAAAAAAAGACCGCATATTTTTTTCAAGATCCATGCACATAATGATAAGTAAGAATAAGGCTTAGTGTTTGTCACAAAAGTCACAGGTGTTACATATTCCGCGATATTTGCCATTTTTCTGGGCAGTTCCAAGACTTTCCCCTTTGTTTGTGCTACTTCTGCAATGTCCTCCATTTTTGGTGCTCTCCGTGATTTTTCGGCAGGTTCTGATGGTAACTGTCAACCTTAATGTAGCCTGCAGTGTTATTTGTATAGGCACATGCTTTTTAGCAATATTGCCGAATGCGGGGAGAAGCGTGGCAATTCTGGCATGCGCTGAGGTCAAGATTCCCAAAATGCAAAAGAAATATTAACGGACACACGGCAACCATGCTTTATTTTAGCAATGCAGTTTCGGCATGCTCTATTTTTAGCAATTAAATTAAAGGCAAAACTGCATGCTCTTTCTTTCCACGAATGAATGCACCAGCCTATCAGTATTTTACTCGTAGGCTATTTGTTTCCAGCAGCTGGTCATTGGCAGTGGGTTTTTTTTTAGAACTCCAAGCGCTTGTGACTGTTGCTACAGTCGCTGAAGTTTTCTGTGATTTTCAACAACTTCGGCGTGACTGCCCCGTAACTTCCGCCAATATTTTCCATGACAAACGCCCAGCCTTGAGTATGAATGGCACGTATCGAGCGTGTAGCCTAGCTTTACCCACAAGAAAGGAGTGGTCCATTTACCTGGTTCACCCTCAGCGACTTCATCCCATGCCATGTCGGTGCCTCCCTCTTTCTTTGTAATGACCCCACTGAAGAGACTGTGTCCCTGATTATAGAGGCCAGACGCTTGTCATGGGGGGTCAGCTCTGGTGTCCCCTGAAACCCACCCCCACCCCCCATCCACTACAATATCCCGACTCTTCCGTTTCATTTCCAAAATGGTGTGTCTTGCTAAGCTGGCAGTGTTCATGGGTGCTGTTGCATGTTGTCACTCCACAAATTTTATTTTATTGCTTACGCCAGAACTGTGGCCACCAAACAATACAGCCCATCTGGCCTCCACCTCCGTAACGGGCGTCTCGATTTCACACTCCATGAAGTTTCTCTTCTTTGTTTTGCGGTGCAACTTTTCCATTTTGCCTAATATATTGAATTGGAATGGCGAGCTGATTTATACGCATCTCATCACTGGACACTGGACATTCCATTAACCATTGATGCATAATTGTGGGAGTTAACTGAGAGGGCATTAGCATTTGGCTTGTGCATGTGTTCAAGCTGATTGTGATTCATAAAGAGAAAATATGTGCAGGTGAGTGTACAGATGGTTTTATAAAGCAGGATATTTTTGACCATGCACAGTTTTCTTCTTTAGTGCACATATAACATTTTAGTATGGAACCTCCACACAGTGTTATAAATGAGGCCCTCGAGCTGTGAGACAGTGAAATTCATTTGGTTCAAACGTCATAAAATAGTGTCCAGCACCTTTTTATGCTTTTTCAGGTTATTATAAGAAAAGAATGTGAGTTTACTATCATTATCACCAGACAAACAATATGGAAGATTTGAAGAAGGTATGGTGTTTGAAAGGGGATTTGTACGTGACATAACATAACATAATGGCGAGGACTGGCCATTCAGCCCAACAATGCTTGCTATGTTCCTGACTAAATTGTACCTAGCGCTCTGTTTACTTATAGACTAGTATCTAACACCGTATCAAGCCTGGTGTTGAAAATTCCCAGAGTTTCTGCCTCTGCTACATGACCTGACTGGCTATTCCACACATTTACTGCTCCCTGCGTGAAATTTTTTTTTCCTAATGTCCGTACGGAATTTACCTTTTGCAAATTTCCATTTATGTCCCCTCGTTCTATTAACAGAACTCAACCTGAAGAGTCTCTTGTAGTTCACCTCGTTGATACCCTTTATGAATTTAAAAGCCTCAGTCAAACCACCCCTAAGTCTCCTTTTACTGAGCTTGAAGAGATCAAGCATCTTAAGTCTTTCCTCATGGCTATTATCTTTCATACCAGAAATCAATTTGGTTGCCCTTCTTCTAACCTTTTCCAGAGTCTCTATATCTTTCTTTTAGTACAGTCCCCAGAACTGCACACAATACAAGTGTGGTCTAACAAATGTATTGTATAAGATAAGTATAACTTTGGGTTTATACTCAATACTTTTGACTATATATCCCAGCATAATGTTGGCCTTTTTTTTTTTTACTGCTACAGCAGAGTTCCTAGAACCTGAAAGGCTCTGATCAACCATCATTACTCACAAATCTTTTGCAATTTGAGCAAGTTCTCCCATAAATCAATTCTGCCATGTGTTTTTTTCCCCGCATGCAAAACATTACATTTGGCTATATTGAATTTCATTTGCCAGGTTTCCACCCACTTCTGGATTTTGTTTAAATGTTCTTGGATTACTTTAGTAGATTCTAAAGTATTAGCTCGGCCTCCCGATTTTGTATCATCTGCAAATTTTACTAATGTACTTTCTATGTCCCTGTGAAAGTCATTGATATAAATGAGGAAGAGCAGTGGTCCCAGCATTGATTCTTGTGGGACTTCACTTCCCACAGTTCCCTGCTCAGATAATATCCCTCCTACTATTACTCTGTGAATTCTACCTTGTAGCCAGTTCCAAATCCACTCTGAAATACCTCCTGTAATTCCTACTGTATTCATTTTGCAATTCAAGTCTCTCATGTTACCTTATTACATTACATTACATTATAGGCATTTAGCAGACGCTCTTATCCAGAGCGACTTACACAACTTTTACATAGCACTTTTACATTGTATCCATTTATACAGCAGGATATATACTGAAGCAATGCAGGTTAAGTACCTTGCTCAAGGGTACAACGGCAGTGTCCTTACCCGGGATTCGAACCTGCGACCTTTCGGTTACAAGCGCAGTTCCTTACCCACTGTGCCACACTCCGTCCACACTCCGACCTTATAAAATGCTTTTTGAAAATAAGTGCATATATATATTATATATATATATATATATATATATATATATATATATATATATATATATATATATATATATATATATATATATATATATATATATATATATATATATATATATATATATATATATATATATATATATATATATATATATATATATATATATATATATATATATATATATATATATATATATATATATATATATATATATATATATATATATATATATATATATATATATATATATATATATATATATATATATATATATATATATATATATATATATATATATATATATATATATATATATATATATATATATATATATATATATATATATATATATATATATATATATATATATGGCAGCTTCTACAAAGAATACCTAAAGGTTTGCCAGACCATCCTTTGTGAAAACCAAGCTGGCTATCCCTCAGGATGTTGTTATTTTCAAGAAACACTTGTCTCTAATGATACATTCCAGTATTTTACGATGAAAGATTAACTGACAGGCCTGAAGTTTTCAGGATCAGTATGGTGCCCTTTCTTATATACTGCTATTATATTACCTTGCTTCCAGCCCTCAGGTATTTCTCCAGTTTCTATAGACTGTCTAATAATACCTGCAAGTAGATCATAGAGGATCTCACCCAACTCTGAGTACGCTTGGGTATATGCCATCA